>NC_047055.1:34103328-34404946 GCF_011762595.2 Tursiops truncatus
CATGTAGCACATTTTCACTGTGCTCTACTCTGGGTTGGGAGCCAAGCAGTAGATGTCACTGATTATTTGTTGAGCATCCATACCACATGGGGAACTGTACAAAGCACAGCACGGAACTGTAGGAAAAACATAAGTGTGTAGAATCCAGCCAGGAATCCTGCATTTGAATGCTAGCTCTGTGAAGCTCCCAGCTTGGTGACCTTGGGCAAATTACTTAACTTTCCTTAGATTCACTGTCCTTAACTCTAAAATGAGAGTAATAATAGCTGTCCTATATTACTTAGAGGTTGATGTGAGGTTCCAATGTGTTATTACTTGGGGTAGAGTTCTGCAAAAGGTGGTGTGTCCCTGCATGTTGAAGGCCAAGGACAGCCCTTACCATAGCTATAGTGGGCAGCATCCTCATTGCTTCATGAAGTACCTCCCAATACATCTACCATGGAACCCTTGAGGCCTACATTTCTTTTACTTGAGGATAAAACCTTTCATTACACAATCAGAGGTCTGCTTCAAACAGTGGTCCCATGTAGAGTGGAAAGTGTGTATTTGAACTTTGGAGCCAGACCCATTCAGTTACTAACTCTGTGATCCTGGAAAAGATGCATAACATCTCTGAGCCTCTAGTTCTTCAACTGCAAAGTGGAGATGAGCAGTAGTACATACTTTCATAGCGTTTCTAGGAGGTCTGAATGAGATGAAGTCTGCCAAGTACCTAGCAGATGCTAGGCTCACTAAATGGTAGTTCCTTTGGGAAACAAGGGAGTAGGGTGGTTGTCAACAATGCTCTCCCACTCTTACGCTTTAATCTATTACCTTAAGGCTGGCAAGAGCACACCTAAAACAGTTAAGAAAATGATAACAGGAACATACATATCGAAAATTACCTTAAATGTAAATGGTTTAGGGGCTTCCCTGGTGGTGCAGTGGTTAAAAATCTGGCTGCCAATGCCGGTGACATGAGTTCGAGCCCTGGCCCGGGAAGGAACCACATGCCATGGAGCAACTAAGCCCATGCACCACAACTACTGAGCCGGCACTCTAGAGCTTGTGTGCCACAACTACTGAGCCTCAATGCCACAACTACTGAGGCTGCATGCCACAACTACTGAAGCCCACACACCTAGAGCCCGTGCTCTGCAACAAGAGAAGCCACTGCAATGAGAAGCCTGCACACCGCAATGAAGGGTAGTCCCCACTCACCTCAAACAGAGAAAGCCTGTGCACAGCAATAAAGACCCAACACAGCCAAAAGTAAAAATAAAGAAATTTATTTTAAAAATATGAAAATGGATTAAATGCTCCAAACAAAAGACATAGACTGGCTGAATGGATAAAAAAACAAGACCCATATATATGCTGTCTACAAGAGGCCCACCACTTCAGACCTAGGGACACATACAGACTGAGAGTGAGGGGATGGAAAAAGATATTCCATGCAAATAGAAATCAAAAGAAAGCTGGAGTAGCAATTCTCATATCAGACAAAATAGACTTTAAAATAAAGACTTCCACAAGAGACAAAGAAGGACACTACATAATGATCAAGACATCAATCCAAGAAGAAGATATAACAATTGTAAATATTTATGCATCCAACATAGGAGGACCTCAATACATAAGGCAAATACTAACAGCCATAAAGGGGAAATCGACAGTAACACAATAATAGTAGGGGACTTTAACACCCCACTTTCACCAATGGACAGGTCATCCAAAAGGAACATAAATAAGGAAACACAAGCTTTAAATGACACATTAGACAAGATGGACTTAATTGATATTTATAGGACTCCATCCAAAAACAACAGAATACACTTTCTTCTCAAGTGCTCATGGAACATTGTCCAGGATAGATCATATCTTGGGTCAAAAATCAAGTCTTGGTAAATTTAAGAAAACTGAAATCATAGCAAGTATCTCTTCCAACCACAACACTATGAAACTAGATAACAAGTACAGGAAAAAAATCTGTAAAAAATAAAAACACATGGAAACTAAACAATACACTACTAAATAACCAAGGAATCACTGAAGATATCAAAGAGGAAATCAAAAAAATACCTAGAAACAAATGACAATGGAAACACAATGACACAAAACTTATGGGCTACAACAAAAGAAGTTCTAAGAGGGAAGTTTATAACAATACAATCCTACCTCAAGAAACAAGAAAAAACTCAAATAAAAAACCTAATCTTACACCTAAAGCAATTAGAGAAAGAAGAAAAAAAAAACAAAGTTAGCAGAAGGAAAGAAATCATAAAGTTCAGATCAGAAATAAATGAAAAAGGGGCTTCCCCAGTGGTGCAGTGGTTGAGAACCAGCCTGCCAATGCAGGGGACACGGGTTCAATCCCTGGTCCAGGAAGATCCCACATGCTGCGAAGCAACTAAGCTCGTGTGCCACAACTACTGAGCCTGTGCTCTAGAGCCCGTGAGCCACAACTACTGAGTCCGTGTGCCACAACTACTGAAGCCCACACGCCTAGAGCCCATGCTCCACCATGAGAGAAGCCACTGGAATGACAAGCCCACACACCACAACGAAGAGTAGCCCCCACTCGCTGCAACTAGAGAAAGCCCGCACCCACCAACGAAGACCCAACACAGCCAAAAATAAATTAAAAAAGAAATGATGAAAACAATAGCAAAGATCAACAAAACTAAAAGCTGGTGCTTTGAGAATATAAACAAAATTGATAAACCATTAGGCAGACTCATCAAGAAAAAAAGGGAGAAGACTAAAATAAACAGAATTAGAAATGAAAAAGGAGAAGTAACAACTGACACTGCAGAAATACAAAGGATCATGAGAGATTACTACAAACAACTATATGCCAATAAAATGGACAACCTGGAAGAAATGTACCAATTCATAGAAAAGCACAACCTTCTGAGACTGAATCAGGAAGAAATAGAAAATATAAACAGACCAATCACAAGCACTGAAATTGAAACTGTGATTTAAAATCTCCCAACAAACAGAAGCCCAGGACCAGATGGCTTCATAGGTGACTTCTATCAAACATTTAGACAAGAGTCAACACCTATCCTTCTCAAACTCTTCCAAAATATGGCAGAGGGAGGAACATTCCCAAACTCATTCTACGAGGCCACCATCACCCTGATACCAAACCAGACAAAGCTGTCACAGAGGAAGAAAACTACAGGCCAATATCACTGATGAACATAGAGGCAAAAATCCTCAACAAAATACTAGCAAACAGAATCCACGAGCACATTAAAAGGATCATACACCATAATCAAGTGGGGTTTATCTCAGGAATGCAAGGATTTTTCAATATATGCAAATCTATCAATGTGATACACCATATTAACAAACTGAACGATAAAAACCATCTGATAATCTCAACAGATGCAGAAGAAGCTTTTGACAAAATTCAACACCCATTTATGATAAAAACTCCCCAGAAATTAGGCATAGAGGGAACCTACCTCAGCATAATAGGGCCATATATAACAAACCCACAGCCAACATCGTTCTCAATGGTGAAAAACTGAAAGCATTTCCTCTAAGATCAGGAAGAACACAAGGTTGCCCACTCTCACTGCTATGATTCAACATAGTTTTGGAAGTTTTAGCCACAGCAATCAGAGAAGAAAGAGAAATAAAAGGAATCCAAATCGGAAAAGAGAAGTAAAACTGTCACTGTTTGGGCTTCCCTGGTGCCACAGTGGTTGAGAGTCTGCCTGCCGATGCAGGGGACACGGGCTCGTGCCCCGGTCCAGGAAGATCCCACATGCCGTGGACTGGCTGGGCCCATGAGCCATGGCTGCTGAGCCTGTGCGTCCGGAGCCTGTGCTCCGCAAAGGGAGAGGCCACAACAGTGAGAGGCCCGCATACCTCAAAAAATAATAATAAAATAAAAATTTTAAAAACTGTCACTGTTTGCAGATGACATGATGCTATACATAGAGAATCCTAAAGATACTACCAGAAAACTACTAGAGCTAATCAATGAATTTGGTAAAGTAGCAGGATACAAAATTAATGCACAGAAATCTGTTGCATTCCTATACACTAAGGATGAAAAATCTGAAAGAGAAATTCAGGAAAGATTCCCATTTACCTTTGCAACAAAAGGAATAAAATACCTAGGAATAAACCTACCTAAAGAGACAAAAGACCTGTATGCAGAAAACATTATGACACTGATGAAAGAAACTAAAGATGACACAAGCAGATGGAGAGATATTCCATGTTCTTGGATTGGAAGAACCAATATAGTGAAAATGACTATACTACCCAAAGCAATCTACAGATTCAATGCAATCCCCATCAAACTACCAATGGCAATTTTCACAGAACTAGAAGAAAAAAATTTCACAATTTGTATGGAAGCACAGAAGACCCCGAATAGCCAAAGCAGTCTTGAGAACAAAAAATGGAGCTGGAGGAATCCGGATCCCTGACTTCAGACTATACTACAAAGCTACAGTAATCAACACAGTATGGTACTGGCACAAAAAAAGAAATATAGATCAATGGAACAGCATAGAAAGACCAGAGTTAAACACATGCACATATGGTCAGCTTGTCTTTGATAAAGGAGGCAAGAATATACAATGGAGAAAAGACAGCCTCTTCAATAAGTGGTCCTGGGAAAACTGGACAGCTACATGTAAAAGAATGAAATTAGAACACTCCCTAATACCATACTGCAAAACAAACTAAAAATGGATCGAAGACCTAAATGTAAGGCCAGACACTATAAAACTCTTAGAAGAAAACGTAGGCACAACACTCTTTTACATAAATCACAGAAAGATCCTTTTGGACCCACCTCCTAGAGAAAGGGAAATAAAAACAAAAATAAACAAATGGGACCTAATTAAACTTAAAATTTTTGCATAGCAAAGGAAACCATAAACAAGATGAAAAGACAACCCTCAGAATGGGAGAAAATATTTGCAAATGAAGCAACTGACCAAGGATTAGTCTCCAAAATATACAAGCAGCTCATGCAGCTCAATATCAAAAAAAAAACCCAATCCAAAAATTGGCTAAAGTCCTAAATAGACATTTCTCCAAAGAAGAGATACAGATTGCCAACAAACACATGAAAGAATGCTCAACATCATTAATCATTAGAGAAATGCAAATCAAAACTACAATGCGATATCATCTCACAGTGGTCAGAACGGCCATCATCAAAAAATCTAGAAACAATAAATGCTGGAGAGGGTGTGGAGAAATGGGAACACTCTTGCATTGCTGGTGGGAATGTGAATTGGTACAGCCACTATAGAGAACAGTATGGAGGTTCCTTAAAAAACTACAAATAGAACTACCATATGACCCAGCAATCCCACTACTGGGCATATACCCTGAGAAAAACATAATTCAAAAATAGTCATGTACCAAAATGTTCATTGCAGCTCTATTTACAATAGCCCGGAGATGGAAACAACTTAAGTGTCCATCATCAGATGAATGGGTAAATAAGATGTGGCACATATATACAATGGAATATTACTCAGCCATAAAAAGAAACGAAATTGAGTTATTTGTAGCGAGGTGGATTGACCTAGAGTCTGTCATACAGAGTGAAGTCAGAAAGAGAAAAACAAATACCATATGCTAACACATATATATGGAATCTAAAAAGAAAAAAAAAATGGTCATGAAGTACCCAGGGGCAAGATGGGAATAAAGACGCAGACCTACTAGAGAATGGACTTGAGGACACGGGGTGGGGGAAGGGTAAACTGGGACAAAGTGAGAGAGTGGTAGTGTATATATGGACATATATACACTACCAAATGTAAAATAGATAGCTAGTGGGAAGCAGTCGCATAGCAGAGGGAGATCAGCTCGGTGCTTTGTGACCAGCTATAAGGGTGGGATAGGGAGGGTGGAAGGGAGATGAAAGGAGGAGGAGATATTGTGATATATGTATATGTATAACTGATTAACTTTGTTATAAAGCAGAAACTAACACACCATTGTAAAGCAATTATACTCCAATAAAAATTTGAAAATAAATAAAATTATACAACAAGGACAATACTACTGTAAGCCTTTACAGTTTACCAAGCTCCTTTACATACACACTCCACAGAGGCACCATGCGATATGGCCGTTCCACTTATATTGAAATTTCTTAAAGAGAACATGCGTTCTTATTCACTCCTATTTCTCATTTCTTTTCTCCTTCCACACAGTGAACATAGCAAACCTTTGTCTCTTTCCTCAAATTCTTTAGCATGGCATTCAAAGCCCTTTGTAACCCATTCCTAACCTAACTCTCCAAGCTCTTCTTCCCCTCTCTCACCGCCTCCCAACATACATCACAAGACACACATAGACATACACCCCTTAGTTCCTATAACATATTCTTAACAGTCCTGCTCTCTCTCTCCCTCTACCCTCTAAAAGTCGGTAACAAACTTATCCAGTTCAAATGTCCAGTTCTTCAAAGCCTTCCCTTAAACTCCCTGCCTCTGTGCCCCACCCCTACCTAAGCTGAGAGCACTTACATAGATAGTACTTGCCACCTAGCAAGCCCGTAAGTGTGACTTTCCCTCCTGTTCCAGTTCCCACAGCACTTTGTACATACTTTAACTACAGCACTTCTCACACTGTGTTATAAGGAACTGGGAACACAGGTGCTTTGGGAGGCAGAGATTGATCTCGTTCAACTCTGTATTTCTGAGCACCAAGCACACTGCCTGACACATAGGGAAATGCCTGTGGAATGAATAGATGAGATGGTTATGTGACATTCCCAAGGTAAACTATTAAATTGCTGGCAGAGACAGATTTAGAACCTAGGTCTACCTCCCCCAGTGGACTGTGACTTCCTCAAAAGCACACACCTTTCAGCACTTAGCCAAGTAGAGGCACACAATAAGTGCTTAATATAGGTTTCAATGAAAAGGTCAACTCCACAAATACCAATTGGCACCTATCAATTTATAAGCCTCTGTTCCAGATTATTCCAGATTATATACATAATGATAGGCAAGATGTATTCAGGTTCTGTCCCACATACTCCCCCGCCCCAGATACGTTCTTCCGTTTGGGGGACAGGAGACAAAACCACATGCAGCTTTAAGAGATAGGACAGTACAGGAAAGACTACAGTAAATCAAGTGTATGTGGTCAGGCTTTAAAATATGTGAGAAGGAGGGAATTCCCTGGTGGTCCAGTGGTTAGGACCTCACGCTCTCACTGCTGAGGACCCGGGTTCAATCCCTGGTTCGGTAACTAAGATCCCACAAGCTGCATGGCACAGCCAAAAAAAAAATTGTGAGAGGGAAACCTACATACATGTATATAAAAGCTGAGATGGGAAGGCTCCATGGAAGTTGTTCTCTATCTGGACTCCAGAGGACAGGATGTATATACATAGGTACAAGAAAGGGAAGGAAGAAGAGCAGTGCAGATGTGGAGAACAGCAGTATCACAGGGATTGCTACATAGAATGTCACATGTGACATCACCGAGGAGACCAATCTGAATGGACTGTATTTGGGGAGAGAGAAGGGCACGGAGCTGTGCAGAAGCAGATTACCAAGGGTCTTAGGTGCCAAGCTGGGGAGTCTAGACGTGCCTGGAGACAACGGAGAGCCACCGGAGGTTTATGTGATAAGGAATAAAGTGATAAAATTAATGCAGTGATAAAATGTTTGCCTTACCTTGCCCAGTCAATTATTAAATAGCCCATGTAAAACTGAGCTTCTGGATTTATTTGAATCTAAAGACATTGGCATCAAGAGAGGTATTTTCACTATTTCCCCTCTGGATCACTTTGGAACGTGAGATCAGTAACAACATGACAGTATTTGGGAAGTTGGGCATCACATCTCAGGTGCTGGGTAAGCCACTGAACCTCTCTAGGACTTACTTTCATGCTCCCAAACATGTCTATCCTGCCCCTGGGCTCCAGTCCTGACGTACAATGATGCTGAAACAATAAATGAGCAAAAGATTCTATTCCTGCCTGTAACTAAAATTGCCTAGGAAGGTTGCAGTGAAGCCACTTCACATCTCTGCTTTAAAATAATGTCATTAGAAGATGTTACAAATCAATGTGACAAAGACAAACACACTAATAGAAACATGAGCAGAGGACACAAAAAGGCAATTCATAAAAAAGAAATACAAGTGGCCAAGAAGCATGTGGTAAAATAAAAATCTCAGTGGTAATCAAAGGATGCGAGTTAAAGTAAGAATGAAATAGTAATTTTTTCCTAACAAATGGTTAAAGATTGAAAAGATCGGTAATATCCAGTTTGACAAGATTTCCAGAAACAGACTTTCTCTTATATGCTGGTTAGAGTATATATTTGTGCAAACTTTTTGAAAGCCAGCCAGGCTATACATTTCAAAGGCCTTCAAAATATGCATTCTCTTTGATCCAGTGTTTTCATTTCTAGGGATCGATCCTCAGGAAATTATCAGATAATGACATAAAGACGTAGCCACAGAGAGATTAATTACATATTACTTATAATAACAAAAATAACTGCAAATAATTTATATGTATAACAATTAAAGAACGGTTAAATTATATCTTAGTACGTCCATAATAGATATTATGCAGCCATTAAAATGATACGATATCATTAAAAGGAAAACATCACATACAATCTAATCATGTTTTGTAAAAAAAGTTCTAATTCTGTGTGTCTGTGTATATGTATGCATGTGTGTAGTATGTGTATACACACATATGTGTGGTTATACATATATGTGTGCATATATACATACATACACACATAAATAATGGTTCTCATATATATATGAAGAGGGAGAGACAATCAAAAAGGATATGCACCATGTTAGTTGTCACCCCTCATCGTTGTAATTGCAAGTACTTTATTTTCTTCTTTTTGTTTGTATTTATTCTATATTTTACATAATAAACATTGCTTTTATATTTTATTTTATTTTTTTTTTTACTTTTATATTTTAAAAAGATAATTTAAAAAATCACTTTAGGTGTCTACTATCAATAATTTATTAAAAATAGCTTATTCTTTAAAAGATATTCACTTGCTTAGAAGGGTTTCTGGTCTAGGCTGACGTTGCTATGACGCCTTATTTTATCACAGGCAGGCAGGCAGTTTCCTTTCAGTGTTGAAGGCTGGAGTCCAATGATATTCAAATTGCCTTTCAAGGCAGCCACCTAGGAAACAATGAGTCAGGGCAGCTGGGGCCAGTGTGGTAAAGGCACTAGGGTCCCAGGGAGGCAAGGGCAGGGTCCGTGGCTGTCAATAGGGTCCCATGGATCCAGAGAACAGGCTAAAGGCAAGATCTCAGCAAGTGAGCCTGGCAAAGGTCAGTTTTTACAGTGCCAGACCGGGCTGAAGTGCCTGGGTGGAAGCAGGGTCTGCCTTTTATAGGAGGACCAGGGCTGAAGCTTCAAATCAGTCAAAAAGGAATAACTGAAGAAAAGGAACTAGTCAGAGAGAACAGGACAGCAGCTCAGGAAGCAGCACAGGAGGGCATGAGCGTTGAGGCTTTCTGTGTTGAATTTGAGCAGCCTTCTCTGCACTCGCAGAAAAAGATTGCCATACATGCAACCTGCTTGTTTAAGGACTGCAGCACTTGCTGTATATGCATGGAAGGTCATCGCTGCATAGGCAAATGCATGGCACCTGTCTACAATTACCCACCTGTACTAGACCAGCTAAGGCACTGATCACAAAGAGGGTGGAGCGAAAAGAAGAAAAAAGAGCAGAACAGCTGAAAAGCCTAGGGTGGAGTGGAGGGACGTTATAGGTTCTCCCAAAAATCACAGGCCTTAGGCTGCCACTATATAACTTTTCCCTTTCTTTCAATATCTGCCTTGTGGAAAACATCCCAATCTTACAGAACATCAGAGCGAGAAACTACAGAGAACTATACTTAGGGATCATTTAGCCCAACCTCTTTTGATTTATAAATGAGGAAATTCAGGCCCAAGAAAAAGGAAGGAATATGCTTTAGGCTTCACTTTAAAAACAAAACAGGGAGAAAGTAATCAAGTTCATTCAACAGCCCCATGTTCTGCATTCAGGGTTAAAAGATATTTTAAAAATATTTTCAGTGAGAAATTGAGGTCAGTATATTAAGCTAATATTCTGGGATTTTTTTTTATTATTAAAGCACAGAGAAAAGTACAGAAAACAATATAACAGACAGCCATATACCCACTAGCCAGATCTAACAAATTTTAATACCCTGCCAGCTTTGCTGCTCTAGATCTTTTTAGGAAACACAGCTTTACGTAGACAGTTGAAATTTTCTTTGCATGCTTCCCCAATCTCACTTCATTCCTACATGACCCCACAAGAGGTGACAA
Organism: Tursiops truncatus; assembly: GCF_011762595.2. NCBI lineage: Eukaryota > Metazoa > Chordata > Mammalia > Artiodactyla > Delphinidae > Tursiops > Tursiops truncatus. Next base: position 34,113,641 of record NC_047055.1, read on the forward strand.
TGCTCTCAAATTGGTATGATCATTCAAAAAGATGTCTTCATACTTTTCATCACCCTATGTACAGTATATGGTATCATTTTATATGTTCTAAACATTTTTATAAATGGTCTCACACAGTACATATCATCCTTATGTAAACTTATTGTTTTCACTACACATGTTTTGTTGACATTTTGACACATGTAGGTCGACTTCATTGTACTTATCCTTTCTTCTGTGGAGAGAAATTTCGGTGGTTGCTCATTTCACTCTTACAAACAAACCTGTCATAAATATTCTTGTAAATATCCCCTCGGGTACACATGTGGTTGTTTCTCTAGTGTATATGCATAAAACTAGAATGATGAGTGTTGGGTTTTGAGAAGATTCCAATAGATAGCCTCTCCCTTCCTCACTCAGGTTATCAATTGAGGAGTTTGGTTTTTTCTTTAATTCATTTTAAGAGTAAAGTAGATTATTATTAACAAATAAAGCTAATGTTAGAGAATGCGTTTATATCTGCAGCCAGGTATATTTTTAAATTCTAGAACCAAATTTACTCCCACTCAAGTCACAAGCACCATTGGACAGCAAAATTTAAAACACAGAGGAGGGGCTTCCCTGGTGGTGTAGTGGTTGAGAGTCCGCCTGCCGATGCAGGGGACATGGGTTCGTGCCCCGGTCCGAGAAGATCCCACATGCCGCGGAGCGGCTGGGCCCGTGAGCCATGGCCGCTGGGCCTGCACGTCCGGAGCCTGTGCTCCGCAAAGGGAGAGGCCACAACAGTGAGAGGCCCGCGTACCGCAAAAACAAAAACAAAAACAAAAACAAAAACAAAACACAGAGGAGTATAGGAGAACAGGTGCTCAGCCTCCACAGACTCAGTTCCTCCTTCCAAACTCACCAATAAAAATCAATTATTTCTCTCCCCTGGGGAGGAGTATCAGCAACACGTTATGATAATAAATGTCTTCAATTTGACTGATACTGGCAAACTGCTCACCAAAAATGTCTGTGCCAATCTGCACCTCCTTAGTATCATTTTCCCCACATTCACAACATTTGTAATAGTCAGATTTGTTAAAACATGCCAATGTGATAGCTGAGTGGTACTTGATTGTTTTAATTTGCATTTCCCTTCTAACTAGTGAAGATGGGCAAGTTTTCTGACCATTCAGGTTTCTATTCTGTGAATTGCCTGCATATACATTTCCAATTTTTCTAATTGGGCTGTTAGCCTTTTTCTTATGTGTGTATATGTTCCTAATATATTCTGGATCATTTGCTACCTGAATGAACTACAAACATCTGATTCTGAGAACTGTCTTTTGATGCACAGATTTCATTTTAATGTATTTATCAGTAGTTTCCTTTATGGTTTCTTCTCGTGCTGTCATGTTTTTGAAATCCTTCCCTGCTCTGAGATTATATATTCACCTATACAAAAATTGTAGTTTTGCTCTATTTAGGTCTTTATATGATGCCAAGTCTTCTGGTTACAAAAATAGTATATCATGTCTTTTTCTTTAGGATTACTTTTATTTCCTTCATTAAATGTTTTATAATCTTATAGTTTCTGCTACTTTTATGAGTGGATTTTTCCCATTATATTTTTCTAAATTTAATTACTGTTGTAGAAGTATGCCTTCAATTTTTAAAATATTTACCTTATATCTAGATTAACTGGCTGCACCCTCTTGTTAGTAATAATAATTCATCTGTAAAACATATTGTTCCTTATATTACTAGGTGGTATCCTTTTTATCCTTTTTGATGCTATTTGGCTTAAATTCTATTTTTGTCTGATATTAATTTTGTCACACCAGCTTTTCTTTTCCTAGTATTTGCCTCATTCATTTTTCTTTATTCCTTTATTTTCATTTTCTCTATTTTTCTTTTAGATGTGTCTCATAATGTGTATACAGCTGTATTTTGTTATTTTTAATCCAAACTGATGGGTCCTGTCTCAGAAAAAGTTTGTTTAATTTACATCAATTGTGCTTTCTTTTCACTTCCTTCTGCCATCTTTTTTTTTTTAACAGAACTTTTTTTATTTGGCTTTTGTTTTTGTCCACTCCTACTTTTTTGTTGAGTTGACAAAGTTTCCTTCATTCCATTTTCCCCCTGCTGGTTGGAATTATGTTTCATTTATTTATTTTTTGGTGAGTAACTTTAAATTTTTTTTTTTTTTCGGTACGCGGGCCTCTCACTGTTGTGGCCTCTCCCGTTGCGGAGCACAAGCTCCGGACGCGCAAGCTCAGCGGCCATGGCTCACGGTCCCAGCCGCTCCGCGGCATGTGGGATCTTCCCAGACCAGGACACAAGTCCGTGTCCTCTGCATTGGCAGGCGGACTCTCAACCACTGCGCCACCAGGGAAGCCCCCAACTTTAAATTTTTAATAAATATTAACTACATACTTCTCTAACAGAGTCTGAAGTTATCCAGGGTTCCTGTCTTCCTCTCAAACAAGGCAAAGACCTCGCTATCTTCATTAATACTGAATATCTACATATTTCCTGTGATTGCCTTCTAGAATTTTAGTTATATCTTCTGTTATAAATGCATAAATACAATTATTTTATAAAGTTTATAGTTAATTTAATACTCAGAATGTTTTATTGTTTCTGTCCTTACCATAATTTCTTGTACCCCACTCCTTCCTTCTGGGTTCACTTCATTTTTGTTAAAATACAACCTTAAGTAGTTCTTGTTTGTGTGTGTATTTTTTTTTCACAATTTATAAGAGGCTGATCTAATTTACCTTTTTTATTAATTGGGATATAGTTGCTTCACAATGTTGTGCTAGCTTCTGCTGTACAGCGAATGTGTGTGTATTTTAAGACTTTATTTTTTTAGAACATCTTGGTTCAGAGAAAAATTGAGAGGAAGGTACAGAGATTTCCCCATATTCCCCTGTGCTCCCCACACATGTATAGCCTCCCCCATTATCAACATCCCCCACCAGAGTGGTACATTTATTACAACTGATGAACCTACAATGATTGACACAAAGTCCATAGTTTACATTAGGGTTCACTCTTGGTGGTGTACATTCTATGGGTTTGGACAAATATATAATGATATGTATCATGATTAACTAGAATCATGTATGTATTAAATATAATACATGATATTTTCACTGTCCTAAATATCCTCTGTGTTCTGCCTATGCCTCTCTTCCCTCTAACTCTTACCAACCACTAATCTTTCTACTATTTCCATAGTTTTGCCTTGTCCAGAATGTCATATACTTGCAATCACATAAGGTGCAAACTTTTCAGATTGGCTTCTTTCAATTAGTAATATGCATTTAAGTTTTCTCCATGTCTTTTCATAGCTTGATAACTCATTTCTTTGTAGTGCTAAATAATATTCCACTGTCTGGATATGTCATAGTTTATTTATCCATTCACCTACCGAAGGACATCTTGGTTGTTTCCAAGTTCTTGGCAATTATGAATAAAGCTGCTATAAACATTTGTGTGCAGGTTTATGTGTGGGTATAAGTTTTCAAGTTGTTTGGATAAATACCAAAGAGTGCAATTACTAGATCACGTGCTAAGAGTATGCTTTGTTTTACAAGAAACCACCAAACTGTCTACCAAAGTGGCTATACCATTTTGCATTTCCACAAGCAGTGAATGAGAGTTCCTGTTGCTCCACATCCTCACCAGCATTTTGTGCTGTCAGTACTCTGGATTTTGGCCATTCTATTCAGTGAGTAGTGATATGTCATTGTTTTAATTTGCATTTCCCTGATGACGTCTGATGTGGAGCCTCTTTTCATATGACAATATCTTGTTGAGAATATTTGTATGTATGTTTTTGAGAGATATTGGTCTGTAGTTTTCTTTTCTTAAAATGTCTTTGTCTGATTTTAGTATTAGGGTAATGCTGGCCTCATAGAAATAGTTAGGAAGTATTCCCTCTGCTTCTACCTTGTGAAAGAGATTGTAGAAAACTGGTACAATTTGTTCCTTAAATGTTTCATAGAATTCACCAGTAAACACATCTGGACCTGGTACTTTCTGTTTTGGAATATGATAATTATTGATTCAACTTCTTTAATAGATATAGACCTATGTTGATTATCTATTTCTTCTTGTGTGAGTTTTGGCAGGTTGTGCCTTTCAAGGAATAGGCCCATGTCATCTAGGTTATCAAATTTATGGGTATAGAGGTATTCATAGCGTATCTTTTTTTTTTATCCTTTTAATGCCAATGAGATCTCTAGATCTCAGAAATGAAATGCCCTCTCTTTCATTTCTGATATTAGTAATTTTTATCATCTCTCTTTTTTCCCTAGTTAGTCTGCCTAGAGGCTTTTTGACTTTACTGATATGTTCAAAGAACCAGTTTTGGTTTTACTGATTTTCTCTATTGATTTCTTTTTAATTTCATTGATTTCTGCTCAAATTTTTGTTATTTCTTTTCTTCTGCTTACTTTGGATTTAGTTTGCTTTTCTTTCTCTAATTTCCTGAGGAGGAAGCTTATATGTTTGATTTTTAGCTCTTTCTCCTTTTCTAAAATATGCATTTGATGCTCTAAATTTCCCTCTAAGCATTGTTTTCACTGCATCCCACCAATTGATAAGTTGTGTTTTCAATTTTATTTAGTTAAAGTTAATTCTTAATTTCTTTTGAGATTACTTCTTTGACCCATGTGTTATTTAAAAGTGAGTTGTTTAATCTCCATGTATTGGGGGATTTTCCAAGTATCTTTCTGTTGTTTATTTCTTGTTTGATTGTACTGTAGTCTGAGAGCAGACATTATATGATTCCTATTCTTTTACATTTGTGCAGGAGTATTTTATGGCCCAGAGTATGGTCTATCTCGCTGAATGTTCCAACGTGAGCTTGAGAAGAATGTGTATTCTGCTGTTATCGGATGAAGTAGTCTATAGATGTGCATTATATTGAATTGATTGATGGTGTGGTTGAATTCAACTGTTCTTAATGATTTTCTTCCTGCTGGCTCTGTCCATTTCTGACAGAGGGGTATTGAAGTCACCAAGAATATAGTGGACTAATCTATTTCTTGCAGCTCTAACAGTTTTTGTGTCACATATTTGGTGTTCTTTTGTTAGATGCATACACACTAAGGTTTATTATGTCTTTCTGGAGAATTGACCCTCTTTATCCCTGATAATTTTCCTTGCTTTGAAGTCTGTGCTGAAATTAATATAGCTACCCCTGATTTCTTTTGATTAGTATTAACATGGTGTATCTTTTTCCATCCATTTACTCATAACCTATATGTCCTTAAAGTTTTTGTGGACAACATATAGATGGGTGTCTTTTTATCCACTCTGACAATCTTTGTCTTTTGATTAATGAATTTAAACCACTGGCATTCGAAATAATTATTGAGATAGTTCAACTTATGTCATATTTATACTATAGTTTTCTATTTGTTGCCTCTGTTCTTGTTTTTGTCTTCTGCTCTGTTTTGCCTTTTGAGATTTTAACTGAACATTTTGTATGATTCCATTCTGTCTCCTTCCTTAATGTACCGGTTATACTTCTTTTTTTTTCTAGTGTTTACTCTAGAGTCTGCAATATACAATTACAACTAATCCAAGTCCACTTTTAAATAACTCTGTACCACTTCACTGGTGAGTGCTTTATAATAACAAAATAATCCTAATTTCTCTCTCACTTCCCTTGTATCATTGCTGTCATTCATTTCACTTATATATAAGCATACATAAGCTTATATATACATACGTATACAGATATATCCATAAGCATACATAATCATATACTTTGTTGCTTTTATTGTTTTGAACTATCTTTTTTGTTAGATCAATTAAGAATGATAAAAATAAAAGGTTTTTATTTTACCCTCTCTTATTCCTTCTTCAATATTTTTCATTTCTATATGTAGATCTGAGTTTCTGACCTATATATTTTTTAACATCTTTATTGGAGTATAATTGCTTTACAATGGTGTGTTAGTTTCTGCTTTGTAACAAAGTGAATCAACTATAAATATACATATATCCCCATATCTCCTCCCTCTTGCCTCTCCCTCCCACCCTCCCTATCCCACCCCTCTAGGTGGTCACAAAGCACTGAGCTGATCTCCCTGTACCATGCAGCTGCTTCCCACTAGCTACCTATTTTACATTTGGTAGTGTATATTTTACATCTGGTAGTCCATGCCACTCTCTCACTTCGTCCCAGCTTACCCTTCCCCCTCCCATGTCAAGTCCATTCTCTACGTCTGTGTCTTTATTTCTGTCTGACCTATATTATTTTATTCTCTTGAAAGAATTTCTTTTAACATTTCCTGCAAGGTAAGGCTACTGGCTACAAACTCCTTCAATTTTTGTAGGTCAGAGAAAATATGTCTTTACTTTTGAAGGATAATTTCACAGAATACAGAATTCTAGGCTGTTGGGGTTTTCTTTCTTCAACAGTTTAAATATTTTACTCCACTCATGCTTGTATGGCTTGTGATTAAGTAGTTTAAAGAGGTTTTGTAAGTGGTAAATTCTCTTAGTCTTTTGACATCACAAAATGTCTTTATTTGTCCCTCACTCATGAATGATGGTTCATCAGGTTATAGAACTCTAGATTGGTACTTTCTTCAGCCATTTGAGTGGAAATCTGCCTTCTGCTACTATTTGCAGCCTAGAATTTATTCCATTTATTTAGCTTTTTTATTTTAACTTATGTATTTTTTTTTATCTCCAAGATTTCTAATTATGTGTGTTTCTGTTTAGTTTATACCTGGTCTAGTTTTTATTGTTTTTTTTAATGGATATCTCAAATATACAGAGCATTAAAAAACATTTTAATATCATTTTCTGATTACTGTTATTTTCATTTGGTCTGCATTCAATTCATTTCCTGATTTTTATTAGTTACCTTCCTTACACTTATTTTTCTTTAGTTTTAGAATATTAGTTTGCAGGATCAACTTGAGTGAGATCAAGCTTTCTCTTTTATCAACCGTCTCTGTCTAATACATTTTTAGTTGCCTCTGCTCACAAAACCACCCACTTTTGCCCTGCAGTTCAGAACCAGGTGGCTTAGACCCCCATCCTGATATGATATTGGTGATAATGCAGACATAATTTTTGAGCTAGCTATGGATTTCACTCAAGTCCTAGATGCTAGAATGTGTCTCCGTCCTCCCACTTCCTTGGCATACACAAGTCATAACCTGAAGCTGTTTTGCAACCCTCCTTTTCTTTTTCTTTCTTTCTTTTTTTTTTTTTTGGCCACCCCACACAGCTTGTGGGATCCTTAGTTCCCTGACCAGGGATTGAACCAGGGCCCTCGGCAGTGAAAGCACTGAGTTCTAACCACTGGACCACCAGGGAATTCCCTGCAATGCTCTTTCAAATGCAGAAAAATCTAACCACCACCACACCCTCAACGCAGAAAAGATTAATACCAGACCCTGATTCTGAGTAGCAAACATAGTTCTAGTTCTTCATTCTCCAATGAAGAACTTTTAGTCTTTGTTATTCCAAAATAGTTGAACACCCATCCACCTCTGCCTACATCTAAACCAGGAGTGCAACAGACACACGATACTAAACTTGTTTTCCGTTTTTCGTGTTTCTGTCCATTTTCCTATCCGTGAAGATGTTTATATTATTTTGAGTATAGCTGTGTATTCTACATTTCCTCTGTCTATATTTTATCTGTCATTGCTGTGTGTTAGAAAAGGAAGGATTCTCTAAGCATGAACTAACCATGCCATTTTGATTGAATGACTCTTCACGTGTCTTTCGTTTACTTTTTATTTATGTTACTTGATTTTAAAATAATTTAGCTCTTTGACTTGCAAGTCACAGGTGATATATCAAATAACTCAAAGAAAAAAATTCACTTGGAGTTTTTTCCAGAGAGGGTGACATTGCTGCCTCTCTTTTCAGGAAAAGTTAAACAGATTGAAAAGAATGCCTGAAAACAAGGGAGCTTAAACCATTGAGAAATTATTTCAGAATAGTCTTTACATGAGGGCAATATCCAGATTTCTTGGACTGAAACATAGTAGCCAACCCAATGACCAACAGCCACAAATCTTATAAGCAAAATGAAATGCTGAACTGCTGGAAATTTGGCCTAGAACTCCCAGAGCCATCCAGAATAAATTAAAAGGTGCATTTTTCTGAAGTTTGAACTTAAAACTCTAGATATGTTAACCAGATATTCATAACAGGATTAGTAATTATGGTCCCTAGGGGGAATGATGTCAGTGAGAATGCGGAGTAAGGACCTACAAAAAGCTACTCCTCCATAAAACCAATGAGAACAATGGCAAAAAAAGGAGGCAAAATCAACTTTTTCAGAACTCTTTAAATTAATCACAGGTTTGCAACAACCTGACCAACATTTACTCAAGAAAAATGGTTGAATCTTGGAAAGAACAGTGAGCTTTGTGGTACTGTACTTGCCCTGTTCATAACCCCCAACTCACATCCCCACAGTAACCTTAACAACCAACAGCCCCACAATCATGGTGAAAACCAGCAGTCTAGTAGCCATTCGTCAGGGCAGAATGGTTTTGAAGCTTCCCAAAACTATGATTTGCAACACTGTCATTATTTGACCTGTCTTGCAGTTCCATTAAAACCTCAATTCACAGTGCTTGTCTTTATTTGACCTAACTCAGACATTTCTCAGTGTGAACAGCCTTTTCCTGGAGTTTTGAAAACAATCAGTGGTAATCATTTAATATCATATCTGCCTAAGACAGCAATAAAACTTGGGGCAAATAAGAAGGTAACCTAAAAACTTACAAGGAAAAACTAGGGAATGAGATGCACATAGAGGGGGTTGAAAAGCTCCAACACATTTCTAGGGATTTAAAAAGTCATGCATTGAGGATATGGGGAGTGGGAAGGGTAAGCTGTGACAAAGTGAGAGAGTGGCATGGACATATATACACTACCAAACGTAAAATAGATAGCTAGTGGGAAGCAGCTGCATAGCACAGGGAGATCAGCTCGGTGCTTTGTGACCACCTAGAGGGGTGGGATAGGGAGGGTGGGAGGGAGGGAGATGCAAGAAGGAAGAGATATGGGAACATATGTATATGTATAACTGATTCACTTTGTTATAAAGCAGAAACTAACACACCATTGTACAGCAATTATACTCCAATAAAGATGTTAAAAAAAAAAGTCATGCAAATGGGTAGGACTGTATGCTTGCCCAGGAAAGACTTAAGGCTGTAATCTCCCACCTCTACATGACCTTGAGGCTCTGCATTTGCAAATAGGAGGTAAAGGGTAAGGCAGAGTTATAAACTGCTGGAGGGCTGAAGGCATGCCCCAACGATCACACAGAGACCCTCTGCAAAAGGTGAAAGACTTTTTGGTTCAATTCGTTTAAGGAAATCTTTGTCCAATAATTAGTTGACCACTAAGATAACCAAGCAGAGACTGCAGCGACCATACATGACAAAGAATACAGACTTTACAGAGTTAATCCAGGAAAGTCATTAAATAAGCAAACAAAAACAACATGGCCACAACAAAAACAAATGGCAACAGTAAACCCTGGGGCAGTGGGAATCTGATATCCAAATTTGACATATTATTTTAAATGTGCAGTTTTCAACAAAAAATTACCAGTATATGCAAAGAAACAAGAAATTATAACCTATTCATAGGATAAGAAGCAGTTGGTAAAAAGTATCCCTGAGGAAGCTCAGGTGTTGGATTTATTAGACAAAAACTTTAAATCGGCTATTTTAAATGTTTTTAAAAAATAACTAAAGAAAAACATGTCCAGAGAACTAAAGGAAAATATGAGAATGATGCCATCAATAGAAAGAACATCAATAAAGAATTAGAGATTATAAAAATAACCAAGTAGAAATTCCGGAATTTAATAAAAGTACAATAATTGAAATGAGACGTTCACTAGAACGACTCTTTCTGAGAAGGCAGAAAGAATCAACAACCTGATAGGTAGGTCCATTGAAACTATCCAGTCTGAGGAACAGAGAGAGAAGAAAGAAAAGTGAACAGAGCCTCAGACACCTGTGGACATTATTAAGTATACCAAAATATACCTAATAGGAGTTCTAGGAGAGGAGAAAGAAAAAGGGGCAGAAAGAATATTTGAAGAAGTAATGACTAAAACTTTGCCAAGTCTATGAAAAACCTTAATCTATACATACAAAAAGCTCAATAAATTCTAGGTAGGATAAAGTTAAAGAGATCCATAACTAGACACTGTTAAAATTAAATAAAAAATGGAGACCGAACTTGAAAATTCCCTGAGCAGACAAAACCACTTAAGCCACGTAGGTGAAACTTAACTTGGGCCACTTGTTGTAAATGCCTCTGATAATCATGAAAGACAATTAAGTCATCTTCCTAAAAATAGTATAAGATTATCACTTTTAATCAAGACTTGCCGTCTGGAAACCCCCACTGTAATAACCAATCATTATAAAGTTTAAACAACTTCGTCATTTTCACTTTATAAGCCATCCTATAACATCATGCCTCTGACCTTCGTATCAGTCTTTGGATTTAAAAGCTCCTAGCTTGTGAACTGTTCTGATAGGCGCAATAAATACTTACTAAATACTACTTATTGATTTGGTGATTTTAATTTTGATATTTCTGGATTTGTGACAACACATCATAATCAAGCTGTTTGAAAGTCAATGAAAAAAAGAAAATCTTGAAAGTATGGTACCTAGTTGTCTCTATTTTTTGTTTTAAAATGTATGCTTTAGGACTATCTATGTCACCCTATATTCAAACAGCCAAACACATGAATTAGATCTTCATTTTTATGGAAATGAATACTTGTATGGGAAATTGTACTATTTTCTGTTATTATATTAGCTTACAGAAAGCCTGATTGTTTGGACCTAGGATCCATAATCAAAATACTTGCAGGCAAATTATCTCAGAGGAAAAAAAAACCTTGATTAAATAAATCAAAATATAGAAACCATTAGAGAAATATCTCAACCATCAACTTTCATTTATTCAGTTTGATTGGGGAAATGGCGTATTTCTTAATTGATCACTCTGGGCAACTAAAAGTTGTCAGCCCTTTTCTACTTTACATAAATTGCCATTTTTCAAATAATGAGGACATAACAATATGAAAAACAGAAAATCTACTCTAGTGAGAATAACCATGTTTTCTTCAGTGATTGAACCTTGTTTACAGCTTTAATGTCCCCATGGAGAATATGATATCTCATCATCCAGTCCTAGAGATATAACTGGTTTTGGAAAACTTGGGCTGAATACACACCAAGTCTTAACCAGTCCTTTTATGTTGCTTTAAAAAAAGTCAATTCCTTATGTTGGTTTGCTTATCCTTTCTCATCAGATAGTGGGCAGAAAATGCCAAAGAAATCTGTTTATTTGATCTTTTCCATAGTCTGGGCTTCAGATACATAAACAAATTTTGCACCTGACTGTAAATTAAGTACTCTGGAAGCTATTGAATGCTTTTGGAAGACTGGGGCAATGTTTAGTAGGCTTTTTCATAGGATCTTTAAGGATCTCTAAGGACATGAATAAGTTAATCCAACTTCCTAAGGTATCTTTCTTTTTTTTTTTTTTTTTTTTTCTTTCGGTACGCGGGCCTCTCACTGTTGTGGCCTCTCCCATTGCGGAGCACAGGCTCCAGATGCGCAGGTTCAGCGACCATGGCTCACAGGCTTAGCCGCTCCGCGGCATGTGGGCTCTTCCCAGACCGGGGCACGAACCCGCGTCCCCTGCATCAGCAGGCGGACTCTCAACCACTGCGCCACCAGGGAAGCCCCCTAAGGTATCTTTCTTAAAGCCAGTAAGACTTTGATGTAACAGAAGAATCTGCCTCAAACAGTTTGAAAGGACTATGAACTTGACTGAAGAAAAATACAATAAAGAGCCAAAGTCTTGTTTTCATTTACTCTAACTCTCTAGTGGCGATAAGAGTAGTATAAACGTGTTGCGAAAAGACTTCAGAAAGTTTACAGGACATGGAAGGGGGCAGAGGCTACTTCTTCCAAACTTCTTTCACAAGCCTGCTACCTAGCTGGGTTAATCTACAGAGCAGTAGCTTTCTTTCCTAAATGCCTGTATGGCTGTGCAGGAGAGGAGATAAGGTCAAGCTGCTACCAGGGCAGTAAGTCATTCATTCATTCAACAAATATATAATAGAAAGCTATCATGGACCAGGCACTGTAATAGGCCCTGGAAATATAATAGTGAACATAAATTGACACAGGTGCCACCCTTACAGTGGTTAGTCAGGTGAGGAGTAATTTTTCTTGTCCAAGTTCCCAATTATACAAACTTCCAATAAGAGTTCTTAAGTGTCTTTCAAAGTCCACGCCAAAGAATAATTTTTTCAGCATATTCCAAATTGCAGAACATTGGGCAAAAATTAGAATTCTCTACCCCTACCCAGGCCCCATTTACAGCCCTAAAGACCACAGAACTATCTCCTGCAAAGCTGGTAGTGGCACCTATGGCCTTTTCTGTTGTGTTTGTTCTTCTTAGGCCCAGTCTGAAGATAGCATTCTCATTCCAAACAAAAAAGGAAATACCCTGAGCAAGATAGAAAGATAAATATCGTATAATATCGCTTTTATTTGTAATGTAAAAAAAGGCTACAAATGAACTTATCTACGAAACAGAAATAGAGTTACAGATGTAGAAAATAAACATGGTTACTGGGGGGTAAGGAGAGAGGGATAAATTGGAAGATTGGAATTGACACATACAAAATACTATATATAAAATAGATAACTAATAAGAACCTACTGTATAGCACAGGGAACTCTACTCAATACTCTGTAATGGCCCATATAGGAAAAGAATCTAAAAAAGAGTGGATATATGTATATGTATAACACAGAGGTCCCCAACCTTTTTGGCAACAGGGACTGGTTTCGTGGAAGACAATTTTTCCATGGACCGGGGGCAGGGGTGGGAGGATGATTTCAGGATGATTCAAGCGCATTACATTTACTGTGCCCTTTATTTCTATTATTATTACACTGTAATATACAATGAAATAATTATACAACTCACCATAATGCAGAATCAGTGGGAGCCCTGAGCTTGTTTTCCCTTGCCACTCACTGATAGGTTTTTGATATGAGTCTGCAAGCAATTGATTTATTATGGTCTCTGTGCAGTCAAACCTCTCTGCTAATGATAATCTGTATTTGCAGCCACTCCCCAGCGCTAGCATCACCGCCTCAGCTGCACCTCAGATCATCAGGCATTAGATTCTCATAAGGAGTGTGCAACCTAGATCCCTCGCATGTGCAGTTCACAGTAGGGTTCACGCTCCTATGAGAATCTACTGCTGCCACTGATCAGACAGGAGGCGGAGCTCAGGCAGTAATGTGAGCGATGGGGAGCAGCTGTAAATATAGATGAAGCTTCGCTCACTTGCCTGCGGCTCACCTCCTGCTGTGCGGCCTGGTTCCTAACAGGCCATGGACCAGTCTGGTCCGTGGCCTGGGGGTTGGGGACCCCTGGTATAACAGATTCATTTTGCTGTACACCTGAAACTAACACAACATTGTAAATCAACTCTACCCCAAAAAAATTATTTAAAAAAATATATACTATATTTTTATATAGTATAAAAAATATACTGATACTATAACCTTATCTCTTTGTTTCTAACTGGTCCTTGGAAGCCTAGAAGTCTGAAAGGAAGAACAACCCCCTCCCAAATGGTGTTTTGTTTTATGGATTTAGTCAAATGCTCAATAAGCACATTAAAAACTGCGTTGACCCACAGGGTCTACTTCCTTCTCCTTTGTTTCCCTCCAGCATTCCATTTATAAACCTGCATGGCTGTTAACGTGGAGATTTTGTGATCAGAGGAGCTATAGGGTCAGGGCTTAGAACAGAATTGCTGCAAAATGGTTTGATTAGTCATTGCTCTGAATAGACTAAAGCAGCATGAACACCTGCCTTGCTGAGGAGGACAAAAGGTGAGACTGTAGAAATGAATTAAAATAATTTGCTTCCAGGGGACAGTATAGGGCATACACCATCAAATCTGTTTCTTCCTTTTCCCAGCAGCTAATAAAAGGAAACAGTGAAAAGACATTCAGCATTGACATGAAATCACCAGACTTCTAACTTCAGTGCTGGAGAAGTAGCGTAAATGGCTTCATTACTGATATTTCTCTACCTAATGTAGAAGTGATAAAGGCAAACCTTGATAATAAGCGAAGATCAACTGAAAAGACAGTCCACACCAGGTTGTGGGGTGGGGCTGGAGAGAGCGGTGAAGAAGAAAAGAAAGCAAAGCATCTCCAAATAATTACCACTTGCCAGTCTCCAACTCTATAAGTGCTTCATAATTGCGTTTGGCTCAGCCCTGAGCTTTTTCCATTGAATATCTGCTGAAAGGCTTAAAAATCATGAACAAAAAAAGGAAGCTTCCAGACAAAGAAAAATATCCCCAATGGGACAAATCTCTGTGAGACCACGCACTGACATCAGCATTCACAGCCAGCCTAAACCTGGTTGAAAAGAACATTCTTCCTTTTGGAAGAATTAAAAATGAAAGGAGATTTGGACCCCTTAATGTACCTGACTGCTCCTCTTTTTTCTGACTTTATTTCGAACATAGTGGCCAGAACCCTTTCCCATGGGAGGGTGAGAAAGCAGAGGGATACTCAGAAGTCCCTGCCTGATGTCCCTCTGAATCCCTTGTGTCCACCAGATGGTTAGCACTGAGAAGGGCAGAAACAAAGAGTGCTTTTCAGAGTCCAGAGAAAATGAGTAGGTGGGAAAATAACCTCAATTAATGCTATCAGAGTAATGGTTCTCCACTCTTTCCTCTCGTAATCCTCCACGTCCCACATTTGCCTTTATCAAAACAAAAGCCCTGGTTAACCTGAACTCATGTTCCCCTCGAGCACCCATGGATGGTTACCAGGGAGCCCAGGAGCCTATGGAAATATGCAGAATTTCACATTCATGTGTCTAGAGAACTTTTTAAAAAGATATTTCATAGCTTTTATCAGACTCTCATCGGACCTTTTACTCTAAAAGGTTAAACATCACTGTTTTTGATGTTGCCGCTACTGAACATCTGTATGTCTGCCCTCTTGAATTTCAGCAGATTCAAAGGGAAGAGAGAGGTAAAAGAAAAGTGGCTATGTCTGGGCAGGTGGTGGGGGACAAATCATTTCAGTCAGGAGAAATTGGTTGGAAGAGCTAAAAGGAGCTCCACTGCCTAGGTCTCTGCCCATGTCCTTTAATCTCTTCAAGATTATACCTGCTTTCTCCATGCCACTGCTCCTTCCGGAAGTGAAGAAACCTCAAACTCCAATTTGAAAAATGCTACCTGATTAAAAAATCTCTTCTAAGAACCTCATCCTGGGCCTCAAGATTTTTTAAGTCATTTACCAAGACACTGTCCACACTTGGAATTCTTCTCGTTTCATGGTCTTTATATTCTTTTTCATGTGTCAAATTGGAATTTCCATAAGAAAAGCTACCAACCTATATTCTGACAACTTCTAAAACATGGATGACTTAGTTCTGGCCTAGCATCATTCTAGCCGCCTGGGTAGTGCACATACCCTTTGCTTCATAGGGACAGTAGAATGGTCCTGCCAAGTTTTGGATATAGTATTTTCTTAAAGGATCACCGTCATTTCTCTCAAGAAGATAAATAAGAACCAGACTCCTAGCAATGGACCACAAGGTTTACATGATTGCATCCACCAGCCCCATCCACCCTGCCACCAATCTCACTACTTCACTGGCCTCATCTGCCATTCTCCTCCTCTCTGATGTTGCTCCAGCCACACCGGCCTCCTCACTGTTCCTCAAACACACAAGCACACTCTAGCCTCATATCCTGTGGACTGGTTGTTCCCTCTATCTAGAAACAATCTCCTACTAGAAACCACCAAAGCTGGCTCCCTTGCTTTCTTCAGGTCTCTGCTCAAATATCACCTTCTCAGAAAGGTCTTTTCTGATCACCTCATTTAAAAGAGTGACTAACCCCCACTTCATCTTTCTCTTTCCCCTTTACTCTGTTTTATTTTTCTTAGTATATTCTCACCATCTGAGATATATTTATTTTCTCCCCTCCGCTAGACTGTAAGCTCCATGAAGGCAGGAACTCCACCTACCTTGCTCCCTGGACCTTATCCCAGCACCTAGCACAATGTCTAATGCATAGTAGGTACTCAGTAAATATCTGTTGAGTGAACAATGAGCAGAGAATGATGAGCAGAGAGCTCAGTATCAAAGCTCCCATACTGAGTTTCTCATCGGCAATTCAGGTAAAAAGAAAATAATCTATATTAACCATGCACTTCATTTCTATTCCAAAGTCAGATGAGACCTTGAAGTATAAGTTTCATTGCCAAGTCCTTCAATCTAAATTACAATATTCGTTATTCTTCTTCGTCAAAGCTCCCTGCCCTTTTCTTTCACAGCACCATTCAACATGTGTAATGATCATGCATTTATTTTTTAAAAGATGTTTAACATATGCTTCCTTCCATTAGAATGAAAGCTTATGAGGGGTCTGGGACCAGGCTGGCCTCGTTGGCTACCTGTAGCTAGTGCCCAAGTGCACTAATGGGGACCTGATGGACTCAATAAACGCATTGAATGAGTAAATGAACAAACAAGAAGACCTTTATAGAAGTTAAGTCCTCTTTGTTCTCAACTACACTATCCCAATACCAACGCCAGGGATGCAGTTTAAAAAATGAATAACTCCCTCAAAACCACTATTTGAGGATTTGAAGTAGAAATAGGGACATAAAGGAAAGTAAAACCCCAGTTAACATGAATATTCTACTTTCCATTTTTGACATTGTGTGGTCACTATTCATATGGTATCTGACCACAGATTTTGAGAAAATTGGTGAACAGAAGGAAGTGGGAGAAGGATGCTTTCTCATATTAGATTTGGTACAGGAGAAAAGATAAGTACCATCTAAAATTGCTTATGTTCTAGTCTCCAGATCTATGAAAGAAGCAGACATGTAGTACAGTCTCCAATTTGTTTTGGATTTGACAATTTTGCTGAATGACTTGGCTCTTCAAATCACTCAAGGCTCATTGAAACTTTATTTTCATATATAGAGCAGATGCATGAGAACAAACATAAAACTTGCTCTCGTTGTTTTCTTGAGTTTTCTTTGAAGCCACCATCAAATAAAACCTCACATTTGTAGAGCTGGCCACAATTTAGCATTTTTACCTATGTGGATTATTTCATTTAATCCTTACTGCACTGGGAGATAGGTACTATTAATATCACCATTTTCCACATGAGTAAGCTATGACCTAGAGAGAAGCAATGACATTTCCCAGGTTACACAGGTGGTACATGAGTCAGGATTTTAACCTAGATTTTTAACTTCAAGTCCAGTGCTCCTTCCATGACATCCTTCTGTTTCCATAGTTTGCCCCCAGGAAAGATTGGTTGTCCAGGGTGACAAACTTGTCCTGGTTTGCCTAGGTCTTTCCTGGTTTTAGCACTGAAAGTTCTGTCTCTCAGGAACCCTCTCAGTCCCAGGTAAACCGGGATGGTTCATCACCCTCGTTGTCACTCAGACCATATCTATAAACTCATCCTTCTTTCTACCCTACAATATCCATACTTCAACCCAAATCTGATATCACCAAATTTGGTATTTGTTTTATCCCTGTGCTCTTATTTGTCATATGAGAACAAAGATTTAGAGAAAACAAGTTTATGTACTTTTTGGTTTTGTTTCATGCCTAATTCAGCATCCAGTATAAACAGGCACTTAATAAAGTCTGGTTACTAATTCTGTGACAGGCACTGTGATTCATGTTTAGGAAGGAGCAATAAAGACTGGATTCAAGGTATGGGTCTGCTCTTTGGTCACAGGCAAAAGCTTTCCCCTCTTCTGGATCTCAATTTCCTCATCTGAAAGTAGGTATAATAATCCCTGACTTGCCCATCCCATAATGATGCAATAAGATATATATGAAAATAACCTGGAAAGGGCTAAGTATATTAGTAACATTGTATCAGAAAGCTGGAGGCAGATAATGAGCCTAGCATCACTGTACTGTGTGGGAGAACAGCCTGATTCAAGTCAGCAGTTTTGTACTCAACACTGCGCTGCGAGGCAGGCAGTGCATCATTAAGGCAGTGGAAATCAACAGATTAGCTCTGCCACAATCACATCATTTGGCCTTAGCTTTTCCCTTATTATGGCCACCTAATGGCTAAGACCATAGCCCTCTTTCATCCCTCCTGGAGCCTATTTACTTATTTGCTAAATTTGCCAAATGTGTTCTCTGCCTCTGGGTTCAACCAGCAACAGGCAGGATGTGACATTCTGCCATTAGTACCTAGACCACTTCTTGAATGACAGGAAACTTAGAAATAGCCCCATGCTCACTTTTCTAGATATTCAAAGTAAATGTCATTTCAGAAAACTGACAGTATTAAAGTCTTGAACCTTAGAGAGCATGTCACCCATGATTTCCTCATCCGAAGAGGAAATGACGTATGTAATCACTTTCCCAGACACCCAGTTGCTTATACTAAGGAAGCTGGTGCTGAGTGCCTGGCAAAAGCATAAGGTTAAACCTGAGGGGGGCGGGAAAAAAAAACATGATGAAAAAGAGACATACCGAGGAAGAGGCAATTGCAGTTTGGCATTTCACCGTGAGTTTGGGCCTTCTTCCAGAGCCAGAGTGAGACCCAAGATGAGCCTGTTGTCACGGTGACCATGACAGCTGAGCTGAGGCAGTGCCTTGAGGTTGGTGAGCCCTCCCAATACACGATGGCCAGGAAAAAACAGATAACAGAACAACTGTTAAACCAGTTGGGGCTTTGATACATTTCCACCTTCCATTTTCATGCTCCCCAGCTACATCCTCAAGCAGTGATTGTTTCAGACTGACTGACTGGCCAGGGGCCTCCTCTCAAAAAAACCTTTTTCTTTTTCGTTTTTTTGTTTTTTTGTATTCCTCTTATTTCTTTTTCTTCTCTGATTGCCATGGCTAGGACTTCCAAAACTATACTGAATAATAGTGGTGAGAGTGGACATCCTTTTCTTGTTCCTTATCTTAGAGGAAATGCTTTCAGGTTTTCACCATTGAGAATAATGTTTCCTGTGGGTCTGTCGTATACGGCCTTTATTATGTTGAGGTAGGTTCCCTCTATGCCCACTTTCTGGAGAGGTTTTATCATAAACGGGTGTTGAAGTTTGTCAAAAGCTTTTTCTATATCTATGGAGATGATCATATGGTTTTTATTCTTCAATTTGTTAATATGGTGTATCACATTGATTGATTTGCATATATTGAAGAATCCTTGCATCTCTGGGATAAATCCCACTTGATCATGGTGTATGATCCTTTAACTGTGATGTTGGATTCTGTTTGCTAGTATTTTGTTGAGGATTTTTGCACCTATATTCATCAGTGATATTGGTCTGTAATTTTCTTTTTTTGTAGTATCTTTGTCTGGTTTTGGTATCAGGGTGATGGTGGCCTCATAGAATGAGTTTGGGAGTGTTCCTTCCTCTGCAATATTTTGGAAGAGTTTGAGAAGGATGGGTGTTAGCTCATCTCTAAATGTTTGACAGAATTCACCTGTGAAGCCATCTGGTCCTGGACTTCTGTTAGTTGGAAGATTTTTAATCACAGTTTCAATTCCACTACTTATTACTGGTCTGTTCAAATTTTCTATTTCTTCCTGGTTCAGTCTTGGGAGATTATAACTTTCTAAGAATTTGTCCATTTCTTCCAGGTTGTCCATTTTATTGGCATAGAGTAGCTTGTAGTAGTCTCTTAGGAGGCTTTGTATTTCTGCAGTGTCTGTTGTAACTTCTCCTCTTTCATTTCTAATTTTATTGATTTGAGTGTTCTCCCTCTTTTTCTTGATGAGTCTGGCTAATCAATTTTGTTTATCTTTTCAAAGAACCAGCTTTTAGTTTCATTGATCTTTGCTATTGTTTCCTTTGTTTCTATTTCATTTATTTCTAATCTGATCTTTATGATTTCTTTCCTTCTGCTAACTTTGGGTTTTGTTTGTTCTTTCCTTTAGGTGTAAGTTCCTTTAGGTGTAAGGTTAGACTGTTTATTTGAGATTTTTCTTGTTTCTTGAGGTAGGCTTGTATAGCTATAAACTTCCCTCTTAGAACTGCTTCTGCTGCATCCCGTAGGTTTTGGATCGTCATGTTTTCATTGTCATTTGTCCCTAGGTGTTTTTTGATTCCCTCTTTGATTTCTTCAGTGATCTCTTGGTTATTTAGTAATGTATTGTTTAACCTCCATGTGTTTGTGTTTTTTTACGTTTTTTTCCCCTGTAATTCGTTTCTAATCTCATAGCGTTGCGGTCAGAAAAGATGCTTGATATGATTTCAATTTTCTTAAATTTACTGAGGCTTGATTTGTGACCCAAGATGTGATCTATCCTGGAGAATGTTCCATGCACAGTTGAGAAGAAAGTGTAATCTGCTATTTTTGGATGGAATATCCTATAAATACCACTTAAATCTATCTGGTCTATTGCATCATTTAAAGCTTCTGTTTCCTTATTTATTTTCATTTTGGATGATCTGTCCATTGGTGTAAGTGAGGTGTTAAAGTCCCCCGCTATTACTGTGTTACTGTCGATTTCCTCTTTTAGAGCTGTTAGCAGTTGCCTTATGTACTGAGATGCTCCTATGCTGAGTGCATATATATTTATAATTGTTATATCTTCTTCTTGGATGGATCCCTTGATCATTACGTAGTGTCCTTCCTTGTCTCTTGTAACATTCTTTATTTTAAAGTCTATTTTATCTGATATGAGTATTGCTACTCCAGCTTTCTTTTGATTTCCATTTGCATGGAATAACTTGTTCCATCCCCTCACCTTCAGTCTGTATGTGTCCCTAGGTGTGAAGTGGGTCTCTTGTAGACAGCATATATATATGGGCCTTGTTTTTGTATCCATTCAGCAAACCTGTGTCTTTTGGTTGGAGCATTTAATCCATTCACGTTTAAGGTAATTATCGATATGTATGTTCCTATTACCACTTTCTTAATTGTTTTGCGTTTGTTTTTATAGGTCCTTTTCTTCTCTTGTGTTTCCCACTTACAGAAGTTCTTTTAGTATTTGTTGTAGAGCCTGTTTGGTAGTGCTGACTTCTCTTAGTTTTTGCTTGTCTGTAAAGCTTTTGATTTCTCCATGGAATCTGAATGAGATCCTTGCTGGGTAGAGTAATCTTGGTTGTAGGTTCTTCCCTTTCATCACTTTAAGTATATCATGCCACTCCCTTCTGGCTTGTAGAGTTTCTGCTGAGAAATCAGCTGTTAACCTTATGGGAGTTCCCTTGTATGTTATTTGTTGTCTTTCCCTTGCTGCTTTCAATAATTTTTCTTTGTATTTGATTTTTGCCAACTTGATTACTATGTGTCTCGGCCTGTTTCTCCTTGGGTTTATCCTGTATGGGATTCTCTGTGCTGCCTGGACTTGGGTGGCTATTTCCTTTCCCATGTTAGGGAAGTTTTCTACCATAATCTCTTCAAAAATTTTCTTTGGCCCTTTCTCTCTCTCTTCTCCTTCTGGGACCCCTATAATGCGAATGTTGTTGCATTTAATGTTGTCCCAGAGGTCCCTTAGGCTGTCGTCATTTCTTTTCATTCTTTTTTCTTTATTCTGTTCCGCAGCAGTGAATTCCACCATTCTGTCTTCCAGGTCACTTATCCGTTCTTCTGCCTCAGTTATTCTGCTATTGAGTCCTTCTAGTGTAGTTTTCATTTCAGTTATTGTATTGTTCATTTCTGTTTATTTGTTCTTTAAATCTTCTAGGTCATTGTTAAACTTTTCTTGCATCTTCATGATCTTTGGCTCCATTCTTTTTCCGAGGTCCTGGATCATCTTCACTATCATTATTCTGAATTCTTTTTCTGGAAGGTTGCCTATCTCCACTTCATTTAGTTGTTTTCCTGGGGTTTTATCTTGTTCCTTCATCTGGCACATAACCCCCTGCCTTTTCATCTTGTCTATCTTTCTGTGAATGTGGTTTTTGTTCCACAGGCTGCAGGACTGTAGTTCTTCTTGTTTCTGCTGTCTTCTCTCTCGTAGATGAGGCTATCTAAGAGGCTTGTGCAATTTTCCTGATGGGAGGGACTGGTGATGGGTAGAGCTGGGTGTTGCTCTGGTGGGCAGAGCTCAGTAAAACTTTCATCTCCTTGACTGCTGATGGGTGGGGCTGGGTTCCCTCCGTGTTGGTTGTTTGGCCTGGGGCAACCCAACACTGGAGCCTACCTGGGCTCTTTGGTGGGGCTAATGGCAGACTCTGGGAGGGCTCACACCAAGGAGTACTTCCCAGAACTTCTGCTGCCAGTGTCCTTGTCCTCATGGTGAGACACAGCCATCCCCCGCCTCTGCAGGAGACCCTCCAACACTAGCAGGTAGGTCTGGTTCAGTCTCCTATGGGGTCACTGCTCCTTCCCCTGGGTCCCGATACACACACTACTTTATGTGTGCCCTTCAAGAGTGGAGTCTCTGTTTCCCTTAGTCCTGTCGAAGTCGTGCAATCAAATTCTGCTGGCCTTCAAAGTCTGATTCTCCAGGAATTCCTCCTCCCGTTGCTGGACCCCCAGGTTCGGAAGCCTGACGTGGGTCTCAGAACCTTCACTCCAGTGGGTGGACTTCTTTCGTATAAGTGTTCTCCAGTTTGTGAGTCACCCACCCAGCAGTTATGGGATTTGATTTTATTGTGATTGCGCCCTTCCTACCCTCTCATTGCGGCTTCTGCTTTGTCTTTGGATGTGGGGTATCTGTCAATGACTGTTCAGCAGTTAGTTGTGATTCTGGTGCTCTTGCAAGAGCAAGAAAACCTTTTTCTTTCTACCACCTTCGTTGTTGATGACAGTGAGTAAAATGGGCAATAACCTCCCAAATTGATATCCTGGCCTGATTTTTGCTCCGTCACAGAAGTCTAATCCTCACACAGCATCCAGAGAGATCCTTCAAACTCCTCCATAGCTCTCCATCTCATACTGAGCCAAAGGCAAAGCACAAGGCCCTCACTATCTGCCCTCTAATACCCCAGTTACGTCTCTCACCTCATTTCCTACTACTGTTCTTCTTGGTTGCTCAACTCCTGCTGTCCTGGCCCCTTTCCTACCCTGTGCCCACATCAGCCATTCCCCTGCTTGAGGGCCTTGGCACTTGTCCTGTACCCTCTGCCTAGAATGATTTCCCCCAGATATTTGTGTTTCTTCAGCCCTTTTCCGCAATGTCAACTTCTCAGTGATCCTTTCCCTGGTTTCTCTGTCTCAAACTGAAACTCTGTCACTTAAGATACCTCTAATACTTCTTATCAACTTCTCCTCCTTTATTTTTCTTCCTGGTACTCAGCATTATCTAACATATGATGACATATTTTACTTATTTTTTTATTGTCTGTCTCCCTCAGAAAGATTGTAAACTCTATGAAAGAGAGGATTTCTGTCTGTCCTGTATCCCTAGCACCTAGGAAAGCACCTCACTCCTAGCAGGCACTTGTTAAACATTTAAATATCTGTTAAAGAACTAGGAAGTGAGTGAATGAATGAAAAAGATTAATCTTATAGGGTAAATTGTGCTAAAGTAATCATCAGTTGAGCTTTTTCTGTTTTGTTTTGTTTTGTTTTTTTCTTTCCAGGAGAAAAGAATGACTGAATGGGGCTTCCCTGGTTGGGCAGTGGTTAAGAATCCACCTACCAATGCAGGGGACACAGGTTCGAGCCCTGGTCTGGGAAGATCCCACTTGCCATGGAGCAGCTAAGCCTGTGCACCACAACTACTGAGCCTGCACTCTAGAGTCTGCGAGCCACAACTACTGAGTCCGTGTGGCACAACTACTGAAGCCCGTGTGCCTAGAGCCCATGCTCTGCAACAAGAGAAGTCACTGCGATGAGAAGCCCGTGCACCACAAGGAAGAGTAGCCCCACACTCGCCGCAACTAGAGAAAGCCCACGTGCAGCAATGAAGACCCAATGCAGCCAAAAATAATTTTTTTTAATTAAAAAAAAGGACCGAATGGCTTAAACATGAAAATACATATGCATCTATTTGCAGACAGATGCAGGAGATACTGAGATGCTTGAGGGCAGAGAGACTGCCTTCCCTACCTGCCCTCAGACGTGCCATCCCCACCCCCCACTCCCTACCTGAAGTGCTTAGCGGATAAGACACATCAATAGGATGAGATGCAAGAACAATTTCTGGCACAAGTAAAACTATCAATAGTTTAATTTTTTAAGCTACTGTGTATTGAGAATTTACTACGTGCCAGGCCCTTTATATAACCACCTAAAATCCTCACACAAACACATCAAAGCACATATCATTACCCCTATTTTATAGAAGAGGAGACTAAGACTTAGAGAAATTGAGTAATGTGCCAAAAGTCACATGAGTAGAAATACACAGAACTGGTTTTCAAAACCAGGTCAATAGCACGCAGAGACTCTGCTCTTTCTGTACCACCATACTACTCTAGCTGAGGGGAGGGAATGTACCCTCATCCAAAGTTTTCATTCTGACAAACAGGTCAAAACCCTCAGACTTGAAATGACTTGGCATTTGCAGTACTGACTATATTTGCCTGTATTTCCCTGACTATATTTCATTTCCA
Organism: Tursiops truncatus; assembly: GCF_011762595.2. Taxonomy (NCBI): domain Eukaryota; kingdom Metazoa; phylum Chordata; class Mammalia; order Artiodactyla; family Delphinidae; genus Tursiops; species Tursiops truncatus. The sequence goes on from NC_047055.1 coordinate 34,138,210, forward strand.
TTAGCAGACCTAGAGCTAGAAGACCAAAACCAGAATTTTGCACTGTAATTGTCACATAGCAGTCTGATCACATTGGGAGAAGTGGAACACATGTAGTCCTCCTTGTTTATGGCATACTAATGGGCTCTAAGGAATTCCAAGCCTATGCCTCTGTACAGAGCAAGTTCCCAGAGACAAAACATTCCACTGAACACCAGATGAGTGGAAGGCACCAGGTTTCCCTGCCAAACAATTTTTCTTCCCTTTCTTATAGCCACCCTTTCCCAAAAAGGAGGGTCTGTTATACATTCAATGGACGTTAGATGAGCACAGCGACCAGGCCCTGTGCTAGGTGCCAAGGACAGAAAGGTGATTGTGATTCCATCTAGCAGGGGAGAGAGATATGTAATCAGATGATAAATGACCACCCAATGTGGCAAAGACTATAATGGGGTGTAGGAAGAGGGTTCAGGAGACACATAAAGAGGGGGAAATCTGACTTTCACTAGAGGATGTAGAGAAAGGTTTTCCTGACGACATTACAAAGAACCACTCAATTCTTTTTAAATCAACCACATATTGAACAACGAATTTTTTCTAGGTATGGTGTTAGGACTTAACCATCCAGATGTTTACTTCTGTAAAGTAAGTGAGGAGCTTTCATCATGGCCAGTTCACTGAAGTGCAAGTGGTCATGACTTCATCCCACGTGTACTGATGGCTCCGTGATGTGTGGCCCAGAGACACAGAATTTCTAACACTGACCAATAAACCTGTAATGTCAACCCTTGGTCACAAGGGGGACAGGTGAGAATCCGAATTCTGAAGTTTTAAAAGCCGAAGGACATATAGAATCCATCCAGTTGAGTGGTTTGCAAAACCACAGGGCAGAGAGTAGCGGGTGGGCAGAAGCCCAGCGTATGGGCCTACAGACTCTATACCCAAGCTTGAAACAATGCACCTCTGCTGTTTTATATATTGAATTTCTGTGTCTGCTTTTGTTTGAGATGAGGGTCCTGTTGCTGAAAAGAATTTAAACTGATCCACTCACTCATTTTAGAGATGAGGGAAATTAAAGTGCAAAGAAGGAAAATAATTCACCCCAGGTGACACTGTGTCACACTGAGCAAATGATTTAGAAGAGAGAAAAGAAGAGATGTGAAGCAAATGATTTTACCTCTATGAGCCTCAGTTTCTCCATCTCTGAAATGGGAATGATAATAATGTATATCTATATGGTTGCTTTGAGGATTCATTGAGCTAATGCATTCATATACTTAGGCCAGTACCTGAAACATACTAGATATAGGAAAAATATTGACTACTACTATTATAATGATGATGATGCAGTCAGTTCCAGTTACTTCTTAAAACTCAAGTTTCCTGCTTTGCAAACCAGCATTCTGTTCTCTGTATTACACTGTATTACACTGGCTCAGGACAGGCACTGGTCAGTGTGACTTGACACAGTTGACACAGTTGACCATTCCTCCCTCCTGGATTCACTTTTTTCATTTGGGTTTCTGAGAAAGGCGCTCCCTCACTGGGTTTGCCCTCTTACTTCACTAGTTGCCCCTTCTTAGCCTCCTCTGCTGCCGCCTCATTTCCCTGACCTTTAGATTGCCATGGCACTTAGGCTGCAGATCTCTTTTGTCTTCTACACTCATTCCCTAGGGCATCTCATTCAGGCCCAGGGCTTTAAATTCCCTCTGTCTGTTGATGACTCACAAATTCGTATGGCCAGCTCAGACCTCTCTCCCCTGGGCTCCAGAGTCATGATACAAATCCAGCATCTCCATTTCAATGTAGACTTCTCAAAGTAAATGATTTTCTTACCAGGTTTGCTCTTACTCCCACTATTCTCCATTTCATTGAATGCCTCCAACATCCTCCCAGTTGTTCAAACCAAAAACCCAGGAACCTCCTTTCTTTGCCTCCGATCCCATATCTAATCCATCAGCAAGTCCTGTTGGCTATGCCTCTAAAATTCATGACATTCATGATATTCACAAACTCATCCACTTCTCAACCCTGCATTGCTGAAAGCCTAGGCTAAGCTACCATTATCTTTGGCCTAAATTACCACAAAAACCTCCAGTCTGATCTCCCTGCATTCACTCTTGCTGCCTTATAGACCATTCTTTATGCAGCAGCCAGAGTGAGCATTTTAAAATCATCATTCAGATAATGTGATTCCTCTGATTAAAACTTCCTGCAATGACTTCTCATTGGACATCCCTGGGTAAAGCAGCATAGCCCTGCCAGTGCACTTTCTATCCCGCCAACCCACTTCTTTCCTTCATAGCACTTTTCACTATTTGAAACTGTATGTGCGTATATATTTTTACTTGTTTACAATTTTAAATGTCTTACACACACACGCACACTAGCCAGTGGAATGTCATTTCCATGAGGCAGTAACTTTACCTTAGCCACTGCTCTATCCCTAGCACTTAAAAGAGTACCTGTCACAGTAAGCCCTCAACAAATATTTGTTAAGTACATGAATGAAAATGGAAATCTCACTGGAGACTTGACTGGGTCCCAACATGTCCTGCCTGTCTCTGTGAAGTCTCCTTCCAAAATAAAGTCCACATCCTAGATAAGACCATAGGGAGTCTGTGAAGAAACTGCTTTTCACCCCACCTTGACCTTAACAGGTAAATTAAGCATCCATATAGCTCTCTGAAAGTCTTTTTTTGTGTGTGGTACGCGGGCCTCTCACTGTTGTGGCCTCTCCCGTTGCGGAGCACAGGCTCCGGACACGCAGGCTCAGCGGCCATGGACGGGCCCAGCCGCTCCGCGGCATGTGGGATCCTCCCGGACCGGGGCACAAACCCGTGTCCCCTGCATCGGCAGGCGGACTCTCAACCACTGCGCCACCAGGGAAGCCCTGAAAATCTTATTTTAAGGGCAAAACTGTGGTTTCTCCAGTCTACAATACTTTAATGAGAAAGGATCCATCATGATCAAAACTACTGTTCCTAACCATGGTTGTGATGAACGTACAATAATTAAGATATTCCAACTAGTGTCACTTGATTGGCACATTCCAGTTAAGGAGGATGCTATAAATAAAGAGGTTAAAAACATCACCTGTTGCAAATACTGTATAGGAGAAGAACAACTGCTCAGAGCCCTTCAGGATAATAGTTCTGATTATGAATGGCTTATTGCTACAGAAAGATACTGACTTGTAGAACCAGAGACACAGGAAAGAAAGGGAAGAGCATGCTGATGTGCAAACTCGCTCCAAGTCAGGATGGGGAACCCTGGAAATAGGTCAAAGGAGGCATTAAAGAGCAGGATTGGCCCTGGGCAACACTGTACAATGAGAGAAGTTGTCCAATGGAGGAAGCAATAAGTGAAAGGGATTTTCACTAGTTCCATTCGTTATTCAGCTACACAGGAGAGAAGAAGTGGAGGAATAGAAGGGAATTTGGCCTGTACTTTGTAGCACAATGATTCACATTAGAATCAACTGTGAATATTAAGACATACCTAGGCATCACTCCCAGAATTCTGATTTAATTAATCTGGAGTAAGTTCCAGGCACTAGTATGTTGTTTAAGCTTCCCATGTGATTGCAATGTGCAGCGAGGTTTCAGAACCATTTTTAGCTGATCCAAATCCTAAGTCGGTTTTTTTAACTCTGGTTCTCCAAGTGTGATCACTAGACCTGCAGCAACAGTATCACCCAGGAACCTGTTAGAAATGCAAATTATGGGCCTCCAAATCAGGTCTAGGGAATCAGAAGCTCTGGGGGTGAGGCCCAGTGATGTGTGGTTTAACAAGCCCTCCAGGTGACATATTAAGAAAAGTGAATATACCCCCTCCGACTATAAAAGAGTTAATTAGGAGGTGCAAGAAGCAAACTAGATATACTTTGAATCCCAACTGAACAGAAACACTAAAGCTGATACTGTTTTTGTAGGACTCTCATCCCCAAGAGAAGATGTTAGTGAGTTAAACACAAGCACTGAACCAAAATACAAATATAAGATGAAATCCAAGGTTAGAAGATTCTATATCTGGGAACATTTAAGGATTAACACTAAAGGTACTGATTTGTACTTAGGAAATTCTTTCCTTTAAATAATATTAGTTCTGTAGAAGTACTTTAAAAAAAAAATTATCAGAGTGCCATGGAAACCTCTGGGCAGCTTGTTAAAAATGTAGATTCCTATGCCCCACACCCAGAGATTTTGATTTAGTAGGTATGGAGTGAGGCCTGTAAGTTTACATTTTTAATTACCTTTTTAGATCATTCTGAGGATGACAGGAGATAATAGCCTCTTGGGTGCTGAATCCACACATACAGAATTACAGAGTAACAACAATAATGGCAAAAGCAAGACCTAAAAAGTAGACATGTGGAAGCTGACCGCAGCCTGTTTTATATTTTCTACTTAATTCTTGTTTGGGACTGAATTGTTTTAAATCTGTAAACAAATTTCCCAAGTTTATCTCAGAATAATTTTGGGGTGTCTTTAACCACCAATCTTGGCATGTAAAGTCATAGAGAGTTCACAGCTTTCTGACTGACTTATCCTGCATCAGCCCCATACCACACATCCCATCATAACCACTAAATATTCAATAATGGTAATAACATCTAAAGCATTCTCCTCTATTGCCAGAATATGCCTTCATGTATGTTAACATAAGCCATAATTGGAAGATGAAGTCATCTACTATTCAGCTTAAACAAGATACAGTGCTTACACACCAATTATATACATACATACACAGAAACACACACTAATCACTTTCAAACTCCAATAGCTTTTTAGTCTCCTATTCCATGGTCTGGTTGAACTGATTAGAACAAGGAAAACTCATTCATTGCCTTAAAACAGGGCCATTGTTTAGTCTCCTCAGAACCCTGCCTTGGGCATGGCCAATCCAGGCAATTGCGCAGACCCTGATCTTTTACTGACAGAAGGGTCTATCTTTAGTAGTGGGAAACAATTAGTCCTAGACTGAATATAACTCCAGTTCTGCCTAACAAATCCTAAAAGACAGACCTGCAAGTATCATTTTCTTCCTAAGTGATGTAACTACATTCCAAATCAAAGCTGAAGAATATGTATAAGAATACAAATATATATATGTATGTATGTATCCAACACCCGCAAAGTAAAACTCACAATCTGGCATCCAATAAAAAATTACCAGGTATGCAAAGTAGCAGGGAAAGATGACCCATAATGAGAAAATAAATCAACTCACCAAAACTGACCCACTACTGAAACAGACCTTAGAATTAGCAGAAAAGGACATTTAAAAAATTATAATAACCGTATTCTATATATATTAAAGTTAAATAAAGATATGGAAGATATAAAAAAGACCTAAATCAAATTTGTAGAGATGAAAACTACAATGTGCTACACAGAATATTTTACTAGATATAATTAATGGCAGACTAGATACTGAATACAAAAAGATTAGTAAATCTGAATACACAGCAATATAAAGTATCCAAAATAAAACACAAAAAGAGTAGAGGAGAGAGAGGAAGTGTAGAGAAAACATTTGAAGGTAACAACCAAAAACTTTCCACATTTGTCGAAAACATAACACCATATATCCAAGAACCTCAGGGAAACTCAAACCAAAAAAAAACAAAAATACCAGACCAAAATACATCATAATCAGATTGTCAGGGGAAAAAAAGACACGTTATGTAGAGAAACAAAAAAAACAATGACAGCCAAACAGTGGAGTGTCATCTTTAAAATACAAAAAAAAAAAAAAAAAAAAGGAAAAAGAAAATATCTTCCAAAAATAAAAGGAACAAATCCATATACTCCTGGGTATGTACGCAAAAGAAACAAAAGCAGAGAATTGAACAGATTTTTGTACACCCAGGTTCATAGCAACATTATATATATACATATAAAATGGAATATTATTCAGCTTTAAAAAGTAAGGTAATTCTGATACATACTATACAACACGATGAACATTGAGGACATTATGCTGAGTGAAATAAGTCACTCACAAAAAGGCAAATATTGTATGATACCACTTACATGAAGTATCTAAAGTAGTCAAATTCATAGAGACAGAAAGGTGAATCGTGGCTTCCAGGGGCAGATGGAGGGAGTGGAAATTTAGTGTTTAATGGGTGCAGAGTTTCAGTTGAAAAAGATGAAAAAATTCTGGATATGGATGGGGATGACGGTTGCACAACAATGTGAATGTACTCAGTGCCACTGAACTGTATAGTTAAAAATGGTTAAAATGGTAAATTTTACATTATGTATGTTTTATCACAATAAAAAAATCTTAAAATGAGGGGAAAACAAAGATGTTTTCATGCACACGAAAGCTGACACAACTCATCACCAGCAGACCCACACTACAAGTAATGTTAAAGAAAGTCTGTCAGGTAGAAGAAAAGCTATACTAGATGGATATCTGGATCTACACAAAGAAATAAAGAGCACCACACCCCACACTGGTCAGAATGGCTATCATCAAAAAGTCTACAAGTAAGAAATGCTGGAGAGGGTTTGAATAAAAGGGAATCCCCCCACACTGTTGGTGGGAATGTAAATTGGTGCAGCAACTATGGAGAACAGTATGGAGGTTCCATAAAAAAAAAACTAAAAACAGAGTTACCACATGATCCAGAAATCCCACTCCTGGGCACATATCTGAAGAAAACTCTAATTTGAAAAGATACATGCACCCCAATGTACATAGCAGCACTATTTACAATAGCCAAGACATGGAAGCAATATAAATGTCCCTCCACAGATGAATGGAAAAGAAGATGTGGTATATAAATACAATGAAATATTACTCAGCCATAAAAAGAATGAAATAATGCTATTTGCAGCAACATGGATGGACCTACAGCTTATCATACTAAGTGAAGTCAGAGAAAGACAAATATCATATGATATCACTTATATGTGGAATCTAAAAAAATGATACAAATGAACTTATCTACAAAACAGAAATAGACCCACAGACATAAAAAAGAAACTTATAGTTACTAAAGGGGAAAGTGGAGGAGGGTTAAATTAGGAGTTTGGAATTAGCAGATACACCCTACTACATAGAAAATAGATAAACAGGGACTTCCCTGGTGGCGCAGTGGTTAAGAATCCACCTGCCAACGCAGGGGACATGGGTTTGAGCCCTGGTCCAGTTCGAGCCCTGTCCTGGTCCATGATTCCACATGCCACGGAGCAACTAAGCCCATGAACCACAACTGCTGAGCATGTGTGCCACAACTACTGGAGCCCACATGCCTAGAGCCCATGCTCCACAACAAGAGAAGCCACCGCAATGAGAAGCCTGCATACTGCAACAAAGAGTAACCCCCACTCGGCACAACTAGAGAAAGCCCGTGCGCAGCAACAAAGCCTCAACACAGCCCCACCAAAATTAATTAATTAATTAATTAAAAATAGATAAACAACAAGGTCCTACTGTATAGCACAGGGAACTGTATACAATATCTTATAATATAGCATAATGGAAAAGAATATGAAAAAGAATATATATATATGCACACATATATATATATCTGAATCACTTTGCCTTACACCAGAAACTAGCAAAACATTGTAAATAACTATACTTCAATTGTAAAAAAGGAAAAGAAAGGACTGTGATTAGTTAAAGATGTATCCTATAAACCCCAAAGAAATGAATAAAATTACAAAGAGTTAAAGTAAGCCAATAAAGAAGATTAAATTGAATTTTAAAATTTCAAGTAATCCAAAAGAAAGCCAAAAAACAAACAGAGAAAAAACAGGAAAGGAAACAAAGAATACATATGACAAATGAAAAACAAAGAGTAAGAGGAGAGGTTTAAACTTAGCCATATCAATAATCACATTAAATGTAGATTGTCTAAACATCCCAATTAAAAGGCTGCGATTATAAGATTGGATACAGTAACAAGACCCAACTGTATGCTGTCTTCAAGAAAAACTCTTCAAATTAAAAAAACCCACAAATAAGATAAAAGTACAATGATGGATACACCTTGCTAACAATAGTCAAAGCTGGAGTGGCTGTATTATATAAGACAAACCAAAAAAAGTAAAACCATATGATCATCTTAATCAATGCAAAAATATTTACAAAATTTCAACATCTATACTGAGGAAAAGTCTCAACAAGTTCAGAATAAAAGGAAAACTTACCCAACTCCTCAACCTGATAAGGACATCAGTGTAAAACTTACAACTAACATCATACTTAATGGTGAAAGACTGATATTTTTTCCCTGAGATCAGCAATAAGAAAAGCATATTCATACTCTCTGCTTCTTTTAAACAGTGTACTGGCGGTTTTATTAACTACAATTAGAAAAAATGCAATAAAAGTTATCAAGATTGGAAAGAAAGATGCAAAACCATCTTTTATTTGTGAATGACCTGATTACCTATGTAGAAATTTTGATGGAATCTACAAAAAAGCAACTAGAACCAATGTGTGGGTTTAGTAAGATTGCAAATAAAATATCAATATAGAAATTGCCTTTTCATAGATTAACAATTAACACACAAAAATTGAAATAAAAGTAGAAATACCATTTGCAAAAGCATCAAAATATATTAAATACTTAGGGATAAATCTGACAATGTATGTGTAAGAGCTGTACACCAAAAACTGCAAAACATTGCTGAGAGAAAACAAAGACCTAAATAAATAGAAACATATACTCCGTATATGGGTTAGAAGATTCAATATTTAGATGTTGATTCTCCCTAAATTGATCTATAGAGTACATGCAATCACAATCAAAACCCCAGTATGAGATTGCACGTGTGGAGAAGGAATTTACTACAAAGACACAACACTGTGCTATGACTGTTCTATATCATACTGTGGGGGTGAATATATAACTATGCATTTCTCAAACCTCATAGAACTGTACATCACAAAGAGTGAACACATCTCCCAACTCTGTTTGCTCAGAGGAACTAGAAGAAGTGACACCCAATCAGCAATGAGCACACCTAGAGCCCAAATATTCATTTCTAATATTCCCCAGTCAAAGGAACCAGGGCTCCTTGGAGAAGTGTCTGATTTTAGGGCTGGGACAGGGAAAATACAAGGTGCCTGGGTCATCTTATTGTGCAAAAAAAGTAACAAAGTGCTTAGAAAAACAAAAGATAGGGCCATGTCAAAAGGACACAGGAGATGACACGAAAGAGCTTTCAATGGCCAAAATTTGGACAACTTGAGCAACAAGCTAAGTAATGATAGTGTCGGATTATAGCCCAAAGAATACAATAAATATCTATGAGTCCAGACTAAAATATATAAATGACTGAAAAAGTAAATGGAAGAGAAGTAACGGCTCTTCCTTACTGAATAATTTAAATTAAAAATGTAGAAGTGATAAGGGAAATAGAAAATAACAATTATAACACAACGGTAACAACTTCTGCAGGCAAAATCTACTGATTAATTAGTGGGTAAAACTTTGAGAAACAAGATATTTACATAGCCTCCAAGTAATATTTATTAATTACTGTGTTGGTTTTAACATATGCCCATAATTTTTTGATACTCCTCCCTCCTGGAGATAGAAGGAGCTTAATTCCTATACCCTTGAGTGTTGGCTGGAATTAATGTTTTTCTTTTAATTAACAAAGTATGGAAACAGAAAAAAAGTACCTTTCAGTGGAGAAATCTATCAGACACCACCTTACCCAAATGATCAAGGTTAACATCACCAATGATAAGTCATTTTGATATCATGTAACCCTTGGTATTGCATGATGAGAAAAGCACTTTACCTCTCTGGTATTCTTTCCCCAAATCTATTACCTTGGTCTAATAATGTGAAAATATCATACAAACTCAAACTGAGGGGACATTCAACAAAATACTTGAGAAGTACTCTTCAAAAGTGTGAAGGCCGTAAGAGACAAGAAAGACTGAGGAACTACCATGGACTGGAAAGACAACAAAATGCAATATGATATCCTGGTTGGGATTCTGAAACAATAAATGGACATAAGTAGAAAACAGGATAAATCTAAATAAAGTCTATAGTTAATAGTATTGTACTCACATTAATTTCTTAGTTTTGACCATTGTATCATAGTTATGTAAGATACTAGTAGAACCTGGGCAAAGCATAAATGGGCATATTATGAGCCATTTTTGCAACTCTTTTAGTAAGTTTAGAAGTATTTTTTTAATAGTTGGAATATTCTTGTAATATTTATTGTAGATAGAGCTGATTCTAAAGTTAATTTGCAAATGAAAACTTAGAATAACAAAAAGACTTTGGAAAAAAAGAGCTAAGTTGGAGAATAAACACTGTGTAACTGTAAGACGTTTTATACAGTTATCAAGACAGTGTGATATTCATGTAAGAATGCATAAATGGGTCAATGGAGCAAAATATAAAACCAAGAAATAGACCCACACATATATGTTCAATGATTTTTGACAAAGGTTCAAGAGCAATTCAATGGAGAAAGATAGTGTTTTCAGTAAATAGTCCTCATATAACTGAATGTCTATATGCAAAAAAAAAGGAACATCCATCCCTATCGCATACCGTATACAAAAATTAACTCAAAATGGATCAGAGACTTAAATGTAAAAACCTTTAAAACTTCTAGAAAAAACATAGGAGAATATTTTTTTTTGACCATGGGTTAGGCAAAGATATCTTGGATACAATACCAAAACGACAGTCCACACTAAACAACTGATAAATTAGATTTCATCAAAATTATACCTCTCCTTCTTAAAAAGATACTGGTAAGGGGATGAAAAGACAAGCTATAAACTGGCAGAAAATCATTGCAAAGCATATATGATAAATAACCCTCAAAACTCCATAACGAGGAAAACATTGACTCAATTTTTTAAATGATCAAAAAATTGAACCAGCAGTTCAACAAAGAAAATATACAAATGACCAATAAGCATACGAAAAGATGCTCAACAACATTAATCACTAGGGAAATGCAGATTAATAAGATACAATTTCACACATATTAGAATGCTTAAAATTAAAAAGGTTGACCTTACCAAGTGTCGGTGGTGATTTCAAACAATTGGAACTCTCATACAATGTTGCTGGAAATTTAAAGTCTTAATACTTTTGAGGATACTTTGGCAATTTCTTAAAATGTAAAAAGTTAAGTATACAACTATGATACAATTCAGCCATTTTATTCCCAGGTATCTACCCAAGAGAAATGACAGCAAGTGTCCATATAAAAATTTGTATATAAATCCTCATAACAACTATATATGTGATAGTTAAATAGTGGAAATGACTCAACTGTCCATCCACATGCGAGTGGATTAACAAACTGGTATAGCCATACAACGGAATACTGCTCATAAATAAGAGTAATAAATTGCTGACTGAGATTGGTTCAAGATGACAGAGTAGAAGGACGTGCGCTCACACCCTCTTGCAAGAGCACGGGAATCACAACTAACTGCTGAACAATCATTGAAAAGAACACACTGGAAATCACCAAAAGACATACCCCACATCCAAAGACAAAGGAGAAGCCACAATGAGATGGTAGGAGGGGCGCAATCACAATAAAACCAAATCCCATAACTGCTGGGTGGGTGACTCACAAACTGGAGAACACTTATACCACAGAAGTCCACCCACTGGAGTGACGGTTCTGAGCCCCACGTCAGGCTCCCCAAGCTGGGGGTCCAGCAACTGGAGGAGGAATTCCTAGAGAAACAGATTTTGAAGGCTAGCAGGATTTGATTGCACGACTTCGACAGGACTGGGGGAAACAGAGACTCCACTCTTAGAGAGCACACACAAAGTAGTGTGCACATCAGGACCCAGGGGGAAGGAGCAGTGACCCCATAGGAGACTGAACTAGACCTACCTGCTAATGTTGGAGGGTGTCCTATGGTGGGGGGGGCTGTGGCTCACTGTGAGGACAAGGACACTGGTGGCAGAAGTTCTGGAAAGTACTCCTTGGTGTGAGCCCTCCCAGAGCCCACCTTTAGCCCCACCAAAGAGCCGGGCAGACTCCAGTGTTGGGTCACCTCAGGCCAAAGAGCCAACAGTGAGGGAACCCAGCCCTACCCATCCCATCAGCAGACAAGTAGATTAAAATTTTACTGAGCACTGCCCACCAGAGCAACATCCAGCTCTACCCACCACCAGGCTCTCCCATCACAAAAAGTATACAAGCCTCTTAGATAGCCTCATCCACCAGAGGGCAGACAGCTGAGGTAAGAACTACAATCCTGCAGCCTGTGGAACAAAAACCACATTCACAAAAGACAGGCAAGATGAAAAGGCAGAGGGCTATGTACCAGATGAAGGAACAAGATAAGACCCCAGAAAAACAACTAAATGAAGTGGATATAGGCAACCTTCCAGAAAAAGAATTCAGAAAAATGACAGTGAAGATGAAACAGGACCTGGAAAAAAGAATGGAGGCAAAGATCGAGAACATACAAGAAACGTTTAACAAAGACCTAGAAGAATTAAAGAAAAAACAAACAGAGATGAACAATACAATACCTGAAATGAAAACTACACTAGAAGGAATCAATAGCAGAAAAACTGAGGCAGAAGAACGGATAAGTGACCTGGAAAACAGAATGGTGGAATTCACTGCCATGGAACAGAATAAAGAGAAAAGAATGAAGAGAAATGAAGACAGCCTAAGAGACCTCTGGGACAACACTAAACGCACCAACATTCTCATTATAGGGGTGTCAGAAGGAGAAGAGAGAGAGGAAGGACCCGAGAAAATATTTGAAGAGATGATAGACGAAAACTTCCCTAACATGGGAAAGGAAATAGCCTCCCAACTCCAGGAAGTGCAGAGTCCCAGGCAAGATAAACCCAAGGAGAAACACACAGAGACACAAAGTAATCAAACTGACAAAAATTAAAGACAAAGAAAAATTATTGAAAGCAACAAGGGAAAAATGACAAATAACATACAAGGGAACTCCCATAAGGTTAACAGCTGATTTCTCAGCAGAAACTCTACAAGCCAGAGGGAGTGGCATGGTATATTTAACGTGATGAAAGGGAACAACCTACAACCAAGATTACTCTACCTGGCAAGGATTTCATTCAGATTTGACAGAAAAATCAAAAGCTTTACAGATAAGCAAAAGCTAAGAGAATTCAGCACCACCAAACCAGCTCTACAACAAATGCTAAAGAAACTTCTCTAGTGGGAAACACAAGAGAATAAAAGGACCTACAAAAACAAACCCACAACAATTAAGAAAATGGTAACAGGAACAAACATCTCGATAATTACTTTAAACGTGAATGGATTAAATGCTCCAACCAAAAGACACAGGCTCGCAGAATGAATACAAAAACAAGGCCCATATATATGCTGTCTACAAGACACCCACTTCAGACCTACGGACACATACAGACTGAAAGTGAGGGGATGGAAAAAGATATTCCATGCAAATGGAAATCAAAAGAAAGCTGGAGTAACAAGACTCATACCAGATAAAACAGACTTTATAATAAAGAATGTTACAAGAGACAAGGAAGGACACTACATAATGATCAAGGGATCAATCCAAGAAGAAGATATAACAATTATAAATATATATGCACCCAACATAGGAGCACCTCAATACATAAGGCAACTGCTAACAGCTCTAAAAGAGGAAATCGACAGTAACACAATAATAGCGGGGGACTTTAACACCTCACGAACACCAATGGACACATCACCCAAAGAGAAAATTAAAAAGGAAACACAAGCTTTAAATGACACAATAGAACAGATAGATTTAATTGATATCTATAGGACATTCCAACCAAAAGCAGCAGATTCCACTTTCTTCTCAAGTGCACATGGAACATTCTCCAGGACAGATCACATCTTGGGTCACAAATCAAGCCTCAGTAAATTTAAGAAAATTGAAATCATATCAAGCATCTTTTCTGACTACAATGCTATGAGATTAGAAATCAATTACAGGGAAATAAACATACAAAACACAAACACATGGAGGTTAAACAATACGTTACTAACTAACCAAGAGATTACTGAAGAAATCAAAGAGGAAATCAAAAAATACCTAGAGACAAATAACAGTGAAACCACGACAATACAAAACGTATGGGATGCAGCAAAATCAGTTCTGAGAGGGAAATTTTTAGCAAAAACTCTTACCTCAAGAAACAACAAACATCTCAAATAAACAATCTAACCTTACACCTAAAAGAACGAGAGAAAGAAGAACAAACAAAACCCAAAGTTAGTAGAAGGAAAGAAATCATAAAGATCAGAGCAGAAATAAATGAAATAGAAACAAAGAAAAAAATAGCAAAGATCAATAAAACTAAAAGCTGGTTCTTTGAGAAGATAAACAAAATTGATAAACCATTAGCAAGACTCATCAAGAAAAAGAGGGAAAGGATTCAAATCAATAAAATTAGAAATGAAAAAGGAGAAGTTACAACAGACACCGCAGAAATACAAAGCATCCTAAGAGACTACTACAAGCATCTCTATGCCAATAAAATGGACAACCTGGAAGAAATGGACAAATTCTTAGAAAGGTATAATCTCCCAAGACTGGACCAGGAAGAAATAGAAAATATGAACAGACCAATCACAAGTAATGAAATTGAAACTGAGATTAGAAATCTTCCAATAAACAAAAGTCCAGGACCAGATGGTTTCACAGATGAATTCTATCAAACATTTATAGAAGAGCTAACACCCATCCTTCTCAAACTCTTCCAAAAACTGCAGAGGAAGGAACACTCCCAAACTCATTCTATGAGGCCACCATCACCCTCATACCAAAACCAGACAAAGATACTACAAAAAAGGAAATTACAGACCAATATCACTGCTGAATATAAATGCAAAAATCCTCAGCAAAATACTAGCAAACAGAATCCAACAACACATTTAAAGGATCATACACCATGACCAAGTGGGATTTAGCTCAAGGATGCAAGGATTCTTCAATATATGCAAATCAATCAATGTGATATACCATATTAACAAATTGAAAAATAAAAACTATATGATCATCTCAATAGATGCAGAAAAAGCTTTGACAATATTCAACACCCATTTATGATAAAAACTCTCCAGAAAGTGGGCATAGAGGGAACCTACCTCAACATAATAAAGGCCATATACGACAAACCCACAGCAAACATCATTCTCAATGGTGAAAAACTGAAAGCATTTCCTCTAAGATCAGGAACAAGACAAGGAGGTCCACTCTCACCACTATTATTCAACATAGTTTTGGAAGTCCTAGCCACGGCAATCAGAGAAGAAAATGAAATAAAAAGAATACAAATTGAAAAAGAAGAAGTACAACTGTCACTGTTTGCAGATGACATGATACCATACATAGAAAATCCTAAAGATGCCATCAGAAAACTACTAGAGCTAATCAGTGAATTTGGGAAAGTTGCAGGATACAAAATTAATGCACAGAAATCTCTTGCATTCCTATACACTAATGTTGAAAAATATGAAAGAGAAATTAAGGAAACACTCCCATTTACCAATGCAACAAAAAGAATGGAAGACCTAGGAATAAACCTACCTAGGGAGACAGAAGACCTGTATGCAGAAAACTATAAGACACCAATGAAAGAAATTAAAGATGATACCAACAGATGGAGAGATATACTACGTTCTTGGATTGGAAGAATCAGTACTGTTAAAATGACTATACTACCCAAAGCAATCTACGTATTCAATGCAATCCCTATCAAATTACCAATGGCATTTTTTATGGAACTAGAACAAAAAATCTTAAAATTTGTATGGAGACACAAAAACCCCAAGTAGCCAAAGCAGTCTTCAGGGGAAAAAACTGAGCTGGAGGAATCAGACTCCCTTACTTCAGACTATGCTACAAAGCTACAGTAATCAAGGCAATATGGTACTGGCACAAAAACAGAAATGTAGATCAATGGAACAGGATAGAAAGCCCAGAGATAAACCCACACACCTATGGTCAACTAATATGACAAAGGAGGGAAGGATATACAATGGAGAAAAAAGAGTCTCTTCAATAAGTGGTGCTGGGAAAACCAGACAGCTGCATGTAAAAGAATGAAATTAGAACACTCCCTAACACCATACACAAAAATAAACTCAAAATGGATTCAAGACCTAAATGTAAGACTGGACACCATAAAACTCTTAGAGGAAAACATAGGCAGAACACTCTTTGACATAAATCACAGCAAGATCTTCTATGATCCACCTCCTAGAGTAATGGAAATAAAACCAAAAATAAACAAATAGGACCTAATGAAACTTAAAATCTTTTGTAAAGCAAAGGAAACTGTAAAAAAGATGAAAAGACAACCCTCAGAATGGGAGAAAATATTTGCAAATGAATGAACAAAGGATTAATCTCCAAAATATATAAACAGCTCATGCAGCTCAATATTAAAAAAACAAACAACCCAATCCAAAAATGGGTAGAAGACCTAAATAGACATTTTTCCAAAGAAGACATATAAATGGCCAAGAAGCACATGAAAATCTGCTCAACATCACTAATTATTAGAGAAATGCAAATCAAAACTACAATGAGGTATCACCTCACACCAGTTAGAATGGGCATCATCAGAAAATCTACAAACAACAAATGCTGGAGAGGGTGTGGAGAAAAGGGAACCCTCTTACACTGTTGGTGGGAATGTAAGTTGATACAGCCACTATGGAGAACAGTATGGAGGTTCCCTAAAAAACTAAAAATAGAATTTCCATATGACCCATCAATCCCACTACTGGGCATATACCCTGAGAAAACCATAATTCAAAAAGACACATGAACCCCAATGTTCATTGCAGCACTATTTACAATAGCCAGGTCATGGAAGCAACCTAAATGCCCATCGACAGACAAATGGTAAAGAAGATGTGGTACATATATACAATGGAATATTATTCAGCCATAAAAAGGAACAAAATTGGGTCATTTTAGAGACGTGGATCGATCTAGAGACTGTTATACAGAGTGAAGTAAGTCAGAAAGAGAGAAACAAATATCGTATATTAATGCATATATGTGGAACCTAGAAAAATGGTACAGATGAACCAGTTTGCAGGACAGAAATAGGGACACAAGTGTAGACAACAAACGTATGGACACCAAGGGGGGAAAGTGGTGGGGGTTGGTGGTGGTGGTGTGATGAACTGGGAGCTTGGGATTGACATATATACACTAATATGTATAAAAATGGATAACTAATAAGAACCTGCTGTATAAAAGAATAAAAATAAAATTCAAAGCAAGAAACAAAAAAACAAGGACCTACTGACTCTACAGCACAGAGAACTCTACTCAATATTTTGTAATAACTTATATGGCAAAAGAATCTGAAAAAGAATTGATATATGTATATGTATAACTGAATCACTTTGATATACACCTAAAACTAACACAACATTGTAAATCAACTGTACCCCAATATAAAATAAAAATTAAATTAAAAAAATTTTTACAGGAAGGTAATAAATTGTTGATACACACTAAACGACATTTAGATGTATCTCAAAATAATGACAATCGAGTTAAAGAATCCAGACTCCCCCCACAGAAAAAAAGAGTACATACTGTATGATTCCATTTATATACAAATTTCGGAAATGTAAACTAATGTATATTGACCAAAATCAGTTTCCAAGGACTGGGAGGGTATACCAAAGGGGCCTGTTGAAACTTTGGGCGATGATGGATATGTTCACTATCTTTATGGCAGTAATGGTTTCACGAGTGTAGACATATGTGAAAACATATTAAACTGTACACTTTTAATATGTACACTTTATTGTATGCCACATACACATCCACAAATCTGTTATTTTTTAAAGTATTATGGGAGTTCAGAGTAGAGAGACAAGAGAGATCACAGTAGTAGGACAGGGAGCCCTCACTTTCTCATTCAATGGGTGTAAAAATGGTCTGTATTGTCTAGAATCTGTACTTTCCTTGAAATGATGGGCATATGAAAAACCTCAAATTGTATGTCCAAGTCTAAAATAAATTAGTTCCAGAGAACCTAAGTTTTGGAAGTCTCTTAGTGTTTCAGCGGTTTTCAGACATTGCTCCACAGGACACTGGAGTTCCTCTGAGTTCTCCAGAGTATATGTGTATATGAGGGGGATGGTGTTGTCAGTGTTGAGAAGACATAGAAGTTAATGGTTCCTCTTCCATTCTGCTTCAATTAGAGTACCTCCACTCATTTGCTATATACTGAATTTCAGAGTAATATTTCATTTACAAAAGTAAAAGCACTCCACAACTTAAAAAAAAAAGGAAAGTCTACAGTTATAGCTCAGTCTGCTATGTGACTAATTTTTCACTACATCCATTTATTATAGTTATTATAGTTTAGCTAAAACATTAGAGAGATTGGGAAGTCCTTTTTACCAATCTCGTTACATCAGCTCTAGCATGGAATAGGAAGAAAGGTGTTATTGAGCAAGAGAGCAGAATGGGAAATTTGGATGGCCTAATTTTTCATGAGCCACACCTTTCTTTAAAATCATATAGATCAATAATAGTAATAAAAGCAAACATTTATTGAGCACTTACTGTGTGCCAGGCACTGGACTAATCACTTTACATGTATTAACTCATTAAATCTTTACAATCACCCTATGGGGTAAGAGCTATTTATCATCCTCACTTGTCAGACAAGGAAACTGGGGAATAGAGAGGTTAAGTGGTTTGCCCAAGGGCACAGAGCTATTAAGTGGTAAAGCCTATATTGGAACCCATAGGTGCTTGACTCCAAAGCACGTGCTCTTGACCATCACATGCTGTTGCTCTCTAGATCAAATGTTTTCAAACTACACTCTGTGGAAATGTTTCATGGATGTGTTGGTGGTGTAGAGGGTGAGAAGGTGGGAGGAAGTCTGACCCCTCATCATCACTATCCTCACTTTTTTGATCACAGCAGCTCTACTTTTATTTGTTTACATATCCACATTCTGCACAAGATTTTAATGCAAAAAGTTTTCACTACTAAAAAAAAAAATGTAAGAGGTTTGAAAAGCTCTGATAACAGTACAATCCCTTCATGTTGCAGATGAAATTACAGAGAACACAAAGGGAATGTGCTTTACCTTCAGTAACAATAACAGCAAGTTAGTGGCAGGTCCTGACTCTTTGTCTAGTATTCTTCCCTGTAGGCCACTGCTTCACCATGAACCCCAAAAAGATTTCATCAAAATTTTAGTGGAATACATGAGTTTTGAAAAATCAAAATTGAAAGTAAACAATGCCTAGAGAGAAGACCCTATTCTGAAATTCAGAGTGAGCTATCCTCCTCCAGGAAGTAACAGTCATCTTCAATATCCAAATACTCAAGAAAAAAGATTTCTCCTTGACCACCAGTGGACAGTGGAGTGTACAAAATACATAATGCTATGATGGAACTTATCTTTCTTAGCGCAAATCAGGTAGGAGTCCAGGTAGGAATTTAAGCTTAAGCTTCTTGCATCAAACTTTTTATAGTAATATGCCTTAATATGGAAGAGAAGACAACCACAGGCAACCCCACATTTGAAAAGGACTCATCAAATTTCTGTCAGAGCCAGGGTGCTAGGCTTGGTGCTCACCCTGTGTCTCAGATTTCACTGTCACTTTCTTTGCAGTGCCAGACCCTAATATTTTCATCTCAGATGCAAACCTCAGAACTTTAAAGGGCCCTATGAAACTCTTCCATTTTTGTGCAAAATTCTGCAGGTATGTGCAGATTTCTGGACAGTGAGTCTAGCTTTCTTTAGAATCTCAAAGGAGCTCACAACCCCCATCAGGTTAGGAAACTCTGGTTTGGACGAAGTTTTTATGACTGAACTGGGCATTAGGCCATTTGTGAGATCAGAGGGAGGTAAGCTGTCTGCTTGACCTGAAAGCCCCAGTAAAAGTGAAAACTGAGGCTAGGGCTTTATTTTTCTGCCTGCCTGCTTATCTGCCTGCTAATCTTATAGGGAGCATGAGGAGAGGTGACGAAGAGAAAAATGTTAGGTATTTTGTGCTGTGTGTTCTGTTTATATGATGCCAAATAACCTGTTGAATACAAGCTTTTGCATTTTAACCTGTTTCATACAGAGGTAGCCAGATACAGTGGGGGCAAGTATTGGTTCTAGGGACAAAGAGACCTGGATTCAAATGCAGACTCTACCATTCTGGGGCGTTACCTAACTTCTTTAAGCCTCTGTTACCTCATTTATAAAATGAGAATAATAGGAGCTACTTCATAATATTGTTGTATGGATTAAATGATACTGGTTGTAATAACCCAGTTTGGGTTGACAGCAACATTTCTAGTGACATGGATTTACTGAATTTTCCCAAATCATTTTAGTATTTTTAACTTTTATTATTAAATATATCATACAAAAATTATATATAATGTATATGTAAGATGTAAAGGACAAACATTAAAAGAGCATCCATGTACTTACAACCAGTTTAACAAATACATCATTACAGATAGCTTCGAAAGCCCTTGTGTCAAGAACTGTGAAGTGTCTGAGATTTTACCCTACTTGCAAGCTGACAGCTTGGCCTGCCAGTTTCATGGATGCTGAAAAAACTCAATCTAGTTATCTATCTTTATGCCAATACCACACTGTTTTGATTACAGTAGCATTATAAGACTTGAAAATCAGCTAGTGCAAGTCCTCCAACCTTGTTCTTTTTTGAAGTTGTTTTGGCTGATCTAGGTTATTTATATTTCCATGTAAATGTGAGAATCAGGTTGTTAATTTCCAAAAAAATCATACCAGCATTTTGATTGGGATTGTGCAGAATCTGTAGATAGAATTGTGGAGGGAAGAGATCGAGATGGCAGAGTAGGAGGACATTTAGCTCAACTCCCCCCATGAACACATCAAAAATACATCTACATGTGGAACAATTCTACAGAGAATAAACTGGAGACTGGCAGAAAGACTCTTATACAACCAAGGCTGTAAAGAAAGATACACACCGAGTCAGGTAGGATGGGAAGAGAATTGATCAGGTCAGGAACTATGCCCATAGGCAGGGACACAGAAGAGCAGGGGGATTACACAAGCTCAGAGATCCTCCCTGGGTAGTAAGCAGTTCAAACCACATATTGGGCACCCCAGCCCTGGGGTCTGACACTGGGAAGACGAGTTCCCTTAACTGGTTTAAAAACCAGTGGGACTTACAGGATGGCTGTAAGAAACATAGACTCCACTTGTGAAGAGCACACACATACTTGCTAACTCCCAGGAACAAGGAGGAAGAAGCATATGGAACTGCCTGGGACTCTGGCCAGTTTCCCATGACCATCACAGCACATAGCCCAACCCATGCCCAGTGCCCAATCCAGCATCTCTAGCTATGGAGCAGCTCCACAAAGGGAGAAGGCTACCATTGCTGAGGAGAGTGTGCACTTGGTGGGGAGGGGGCGGTAGCAGAGTCAGCTCTAACCCAGTATGGCATCCAAAGGGGGTGAGGGCAGCCATTAATAGTGTTCACGGAGGCAACAGATGGGGTGCAGTCTGAAACTCTGACTGCTGTGCTGGGATCACCCCAGCACATGCCCCAGCCTATGCCAAATGCCTACTCTGGCCCCATTTTGCTCCAGTGCTGCTCCCCTCTGTGGTAAAGATGCTGTTGCTAGAAGAGGAGAGAGAGTACACTTAGAGGAAATAAAGGGAGCTCAGATCAGACCTTCAAAGATTCTGCTCCAGCATCTTGGGACCTTAACCTGTCCCTGATAGGTCAAAGACAGCCACTGAGCATAGGAGAAACCCCAGCACACACGTAGCTCTGGTTCCTCCATCTCCAGACCCACCTCCCACCAAGGTGATAGACAACAGCACATCCCGATGAAGATGCGAACCATGCTCACTTCAAATCTAGCTCTCCCACAAAAGCCAACAGACACACACAGACTGAATAGAGATGCTCCCAAACAAGAATACCCCTTCAAGACTGAGATAAGTAATTGCTTCACCTAATGTCACAGTGAAAGAGAAAGTTAAGCAAAATAAGAAAACAGAGGCATTTGTTGCAAACTAAAGAACAAGAAAAAAACCCTGTCAAAACAACTAATGAAACAAAGATAAATAATTTACCACATAACAAGTTCAAAGCATTAGTAATAAGAATGATAGCTAAACTTGGGAAAAGAATAAATGAACACAGTGAAAAATTTAACAAAGAACTAAAAATAGAAAAATGAACAAGTCACAGCTAACGAATACAATAACCGAAATTAAAAACAAACTAGTAGGAATTAACATCAGACTAGGTGATAGAGAAGAATGCACAAGTGATCTGGAAGATAGAATAATGGAAATCAATGAATCAGAAGAGCAAAAAGAACAACAATTTTTTTTTAAATTGAGAATAGTTTAAGGTACTTTGGAGCCAACATCAAGTATACTAACATTTGCATTATAGAAGTCCCAGAATGAGAAGAGAGAGATAAAGCGGTAGAAATAAGCTTGATGAAATCATGGCTGAAAACATATCAAAGAAGAAAAGAGATATTCAGGTATAGGAATCAGAAAGTCCCAAAAAAGATAAACTCAAAGAGATCCAAACCTATATATACCACAATTGAAATAGTAAAAGTTAAAGAGAGAATTCTAAAGGCAGCAAGAAAACAACAAAAACTCAGACACAAAGGAACCCCAAAAGGCTATCAACTGACTTTTCTGCAGAAAATTTGCAAGCAAGAAGGGAGTGGCATGATATAAAGTGCTGAATGTGGAAAACCTTCAACCTAGGATATTTTACCTAGGCAGATTATCATTTAGAATTATAGGAGACATAAAAAACTTCTCAGAAAAGCAAAAACTAAAAGAGTTCATCAATACTAAGTCACATCTTAAAAAAAGTGTTAAAGGATCTTTTCAAACTGGAAAAGCAAAGACTACAAAGAGATGTACAACTTACAGGAGAGGAAAAAATCCCATACATAAAGAAAAATATATGATGAAGGCTGTGGTTTACCCACTTAAATAAGCTAGTACAAACATTAAAAGACAAAGATTATAGAATCAACTATAACTATAATAAATAGTAAAGGAATAAACATGAAGATGTAAAATATGACATCAAAAACACAAAATGAGGGGGAGGGGAGTAAAAATGTAGATCTTTTAGAATGTTTTTGACTTAAATGAATATCCATTTAAAATAAGTAGATATAGTTATAAGTCAACATATATGAAGCCCACAGGTAACCACTAATCAAAAACCTAAAATACAGAAATGCAAAAACTAGAGAGAAAGGAACACAACTGTAACACTAAAGAAAATCATCAAACAACAAGAAAAAAAGGAAAGAACAGCGAAGAACTACAAAACTACCAGAAAAAAAATAATAAAATGGCAATAACTGCATACCTATAATCACTGTAAATGGCAATGGACTAAATGCTCTGATCAAAAGACAAAGGGTGGCTGATTGGATTAAAAAAAAAAAAAACACCCATCAATATGCTGCTTAAAAGACACACTTGAGAGCTAAAGACACACACAGACTGAAAGTGAGGAGATGGAAAGAGGTATTTCATGCAATGGAAATGAAAAGAAAGATGGGGGAGCAACCCTCATATCAGACAAAGTAGACTTTAAAACAGAGTCTATAACCAAAGACAAAGAAGGGCATTTTATAATGATAAAGGGATCAATACAAGAGAATATAACATTGTTAATATGTATGAACCTAATATATGAGCACCTAAATATATAAGGCAATTATTAACGGTTATAAAGGGAGAAATTGACAATAATACAGTAATAGTAGGGGACTTCAACAGTCCACTTTTTTTTTAAACATCTTTATTGGAGTATAATTGCTTTACAATGTTGTGTTAGTTTCTGCTGTATAACAAAGTGAATCAGCTATATGGACAGATCATCCAGACATAAAATCAAAAAGGAAACAAGGGTCTTAAATGATACATTAGAACTGTTGGACTTAATAGATGTTTACAGGAAATTCACCCATATACAGCAGAATGCACCTCCTCTTTAAGTGTACAATGAACATTCTCCAGGATAGACCACATGCTAGGCCACAAAACAAGTCTCAAAAAATTTAAGAGGCCAAAAATTGTATAAGGCATTTTTTCCAACCACAATGGTATGAGACTAGAAATCAATCAGAAGAAGAAAAATGGGAAAAATACAAACACAGAGACTGAACAACATCCTACTAAAACACAATTGGGTCAATGAACGAATCAAAGTGGAAATCAGAAAACGGATTGAGTTCCTCATGTTTCTAATTAGATTATCTCAGCATCTTCCCAGCCCTTAAAAAAAAAGGTAATGAAAATAGGTTGAGACAAATGAAAATAAAAGCACAATTTTCTAAAATCTATGGAATGCTAAAAAATAGTTCTAAGAGGGAAGTACATAGTGATACAGGCCTTCCTCAAAAAATAAGAAAAATCCCAAATAAACAACCTAACTTACCACCTAAAGGGTTTAGAAAAAGAAGAAAAAACCAAACTTAAAGTGAGCAAAAGAAAGGAAATAATAAAGATCAGAGAGAAAACAGATAAAAGAAAGATTTTTTAAAAATAGAAAAAAATCAATAAAACGAAGAAGTAGATTTTTGAAAAGATAAAAAAAATTGACAAACCTCTGGCTGGCCATGCTCACCAAGAAGAAGACATAGGACTCAAATAAACAAAATAAAAAATAAAAGAGGAGAAATAATAATCTATACTACAGAAATACAAAAAAATCATAAGAGAATACTACGAACATATGTCATATGCCAACAGAATGGACAAACTAGAAGAAATTGACAAGTTTCTAGTAACATACAGACTGCCAAAACTGAATCAAGAAGAAACAGATAATTTGAACAGACCAGTCAATATAAGTGAAACAGAATCAATAATTGAACAAACTCCCTGCAAACAAAACTCCAGGACAGGATGGCTTCACTGGGGAAATCTACCAAACACACAAAGAAGAACTTATACCTATCCTTCTCAAACTCTTTCAAAAGATTGAAGATGAGGGGAAACTCCCAAATTCATTCTATCAAACCACCATCACCTTGATATCAAAACCAGACAAAGACACTACCAAGAAAAGAAAAATATAGGCCAGTATGTTTGATAAATATAGATGTAAAAATCCTCACCAAAATATGAACAAATCAAATCCAGCATTACATAAAGAGGATCATACACCATGATCAAGTTGGATTCATTCCAGGATCACAAGGATGGTTCAACATACTCAAATCAATTGGTGTTACACACCACATCAACAAAAGACAAAAATTACATGATTATCTCAATTGATGCAGAAAAAGCATTTGATAAAATTAAACATCCATTCTTGATAAAAACTCTCACTAAAGTGGGTATAGAGGGAACATATCTCAACATAATAAAAGCCATTTATGACAAACCCACAGCCAACATGATACTCAAAGGTGAAAAGCTGAAAGCCTTCCCCCTAAATTCAGGAATAAGACAAGGATGCCCACTCTCACCACTTCTATTCAACTTAGTGTTAGAAGTACTAGCCACAGCAATCAGACAAGAAAAAGAAATAAAAGGTTTCCAAATTGGAAGTGAAAAGGTAAAATTTTTACTATATGCAGATGACATGATATTCTATACAGAAAACAGTAAATACTCCACATAAAAGCTATTAGTACTGATAAATGAATTCAGCAAGATAGCAGGACACAAGATTAATATACAGAAATTTTACACTAACAATGAAATATAAGAGAAAGTAAATAAACAATCCAGTTTAAAATCAAATTAAAAATACTATCGAGGAATAAACCTCATCAAGGAGATGAAAGCTATATATGCTGAGAACTCTAAAACACTGATAAAGTAAATAGAAGATGACTGAAAGAAATGGAAAGATATCCCATGCTCTTTGATTGGAAGAATTAATAAAGGTAAAATGGCAATACTAACCAAAGCAATCTACACATTTAATGCAATCCCTATCAAATTTCCTATGACATTTTTCACAGAACTAGAACAAGTAATCCTAAAATTTATATGGAACCCCAAAAGATGCAGAATTGCAAAAGTGATCCTGAGGAAAAAGAACAAAGCTGGAGGCCTAACCCTTCCAGACTTCAGACAATACTACTAAGGTACAGTAATCAAAACAGCATGATACTGGCATAAGAACAGACATATAGATCAATGGAACACAATAGAGAGCCAAAAATAAACTCACACACCTATGGTCAACTAATTGTTGACAAAGGAGGCAAAAATGTACAATGGAGAAAAGACAGTCTCTTCAACAAGCAGTGCTGGGAAAGCTGGGCAGCTGCATATAAATCAATGAAGTTAGGACACTCCCTCATACCATTCACAAAAATAAACTCAAAACAGCTTAAAGACTTAAACATAAGACATGACACCATAAAACTCCTAGAAGAGAACATAGGCAAAATATTCTCAGACATAAATCATAGCAATGTTTTCTTAGGTCAGTCTCCCATGGAAAAAAAAAACAGCAAAAATAAACAAATGGTACATAATAAAACTTACAAGCTTTTACACAGCAAAGGAAACTGTAAACAAAATGAAAAGACAACCTATGGACTGGGGAAAAAATATTTGCAAACGATGAGACCAACAAGGGCTTTATTTTCAAAGTGTACAAATACAACTCAATATCAAAAAAACCCAAACAACCCCATGAATAAAATAGACAGCAGACCTAAATAATTATTTCTCCAAAGAAGACATACAGATGGACAATAGGTACATGAAAAGATGCTCAACATTGCTAATTATTAGAGAAATGCAAACCAAAACTGATACAATGAGGTGATACAATGAGGTATCACCTCACACAAGTCAAAATGGCCATCATCAAAAAGTCTTTAAGGGCTTCCCTGGTGGCGCAGTGGTTCAGAGTCCGCCTGCCAATGCAGGGGACACAGGTTCGTGCCCCGGTCTGGGAAGATCCCATATGCCGCGGAGCGGCTGGGCCCGTGAGCCATGGCCGCTGAGCCTGCCTGTCCAGAGCCTGTGCTCCGCAAAGGGAGAGGCCACAACAGTGAGAGGCCCGCATACCGGAAAAAAGAAAAAAAAAAGTCTTTAAATAATAAATGCTGGAGAGGGTGTGGAGTAAAGGGAACCCTCCTATACTGTTGGTGGGAATATAAATTGGTGCAGCCACTATAGAAAACACTGTGAAGGTTTTTCTTAAAAATTTAGAATAGAGTTAAAATATGATCCAGCAATCCCACTCCTGGGCATGTATCTGGAAGAGATGAAAACTTTCATTCAAACAGATACACGCACCCCAATGTTCATAGCAGCACCGTTTACAATAGCCAAGAGATAAAAGCAACCTAAGTATCCATCAACAGATGAATGGAGAAAGATGGTGTGTATATATATATATATATATATATATACACACACAACAGACTGTTACTCAGCCATAAAAAGGAATAAATTTTTTCCATTTGCAGCAACATGGGTGGACCTAGAGGTTATCATACTAAATGAAGTCAGACAGAGAAAGACAAATATCATATGATATCACTTATATGTGGAATCCAAAGAATAGTACAAATGAACTTATTTACAAAACAGAAAGAGACAAACAGACATAAAAAACAAACTTAAGATTATCAAAGGGGAAGGGTGGTGAATGGATAAACTAGGAGTATGGGATTAACAGATACACACTTCTATATATAAAATAGATAAACAACAAGGATTTACTGTATAGCACAGGTAACTATATTCCATATCTTATAATAATGTATAATGGAAAAGAAACAAAAAAATAAAAAAAATATAAACATAAATATATATATTCTTTGAAATATATATATATATTTCCAAATCATTTTGCTGTACACCTGAAACTAACACAATGTTGTAAATCAACTATAGTTCAGTTAAAATAAATAACAAAATACCTAGGAATAAACTTAACCAAGGAGATTAAAGACCTATACTCTAAAAACTATAAGACATTAATCAAGTAAAGTAAGATGATACAAAGAAATGGAAAGACATCTCACGTTCACGGATTAGAAGAGTTAATATTGTTAAAATGTCCATAGTACCCTGAGTAATCTACAGACTTAATGCAATCCCTATCAGAATACCCATGGCAATTTTCACAGAACTAGAACAAAGAATCCTAAAATGTGTACAAAACTACAACAGACAGAGAATAGCCAAAGCAATCTTCAGGAAAAAAAAAAAAAAGCTGGAGATATCATGCTCCCTGACTTCAGACTATACTACAAAGCCACAGTAATCAAAACAGTATGCTACTGGCACAAAAACAGACACATAGATAATAAAACAAAATAGAGAGCCAAGAAATAAACCCACACAAAATATGGTCAATTAATCTACAGCAAAGGAGTCAAGAATATAAAATTGGGAAAAGACAGTTTCTTCAATAAGTCATCCTGGGAATACAAGACAGCTACACATAAAAGAATGAAATTAAAACATTTTCTCAAACCATGTATAAAAATAAACTCAAAATGATTAAATACCTAAATGTAAGACCAGAAACTATAAAACTCCTAGAAGAAAAGAGGCAGAACAGTCTTTGACATAATTCTTAGAAATATTTTTAACTCTGTCTCCTAAGGCAAAGGAAGCAAAAGCAAAAGAACCCAAAAACCAAAACAAAACGAAAAAACACCTTTGCACAGCAAAGGAAATCATCAACAAAATGGAAAAACAATCTATTGAATGGGAGAAAATATTTGCAAATTATATGATTAATAAGAAGTTAATATCCAAAATATAGAAAGAGCTCATAAAACTCAATAGCAAAAGACCAAACATCTCGACTAAAAACTTAGCAGAAGAACTGAACAGACATTTTTCCAAAGAATACATACAGATGGGCAACAGGCACATGAAAAGATGCTCAGCATCACTAATCATCAGAGAAATGCAAATCAAAACCTCAGTGAGGCATCACCTCACACTTGTCAGAATGGCTATCATCAAAAAGACCACTAATAAACATTGGTGAGGATGTGGAGAAATGAGAACCTTTGTACACTGTTGGTGGGAATGTATATTGGTGCAGCTATTATGAAAAACAGTATGGAAGTTTCCCAAAAAACTAAAAATAGAACTACCATATGATCCAGCAATTCCACTCCTGGGTACATATCTGAAAAAAAATGTAAACACTAATTTGAAAAGATGCATGCACCCCAGTGTCATAGCAGCATTATTTACAATAGTCAAGATATGGAAGCAACCTAAGTGTCCAGCAAGATACAGATGGATAAAAAAGGATGGGTATATATAAAAATGAATATTACTCAGCCATAAGAAAGAAATTCTGCCTTTTGCAACAACATGGATGGACCTGAAGGGTATTATGCTTAGTGAAATAAGTCAGATAAAGACACATACTGTATGTTATTACTTACATGTGGAATATAAAGAACAAACACATGAATGAATATAACAAAACAGAAACAAACTGACAGGTATAGCAAATTTACCCAAGCTGATAATCTCTCCCTTTTAAATGTGATGTTCAGATAATTTACATTTAATGTGATATTTGTACATTATAGGATTCCAAGTTCATCCATTTTTTTTCTTTCAGTACTTTCAGGATGTTTTTCTACTGTTATCTTGTTTGCATTTTTTTCTGGTAAGAAATCTTTGTCTTCCGTTCTTTGTTCTCTGTGTGTAATTTCTCTTTTTCTCTGTTGCTACTTTTAAGATTTTCTCTTTATAATATCACTAGTTTAAACAATTAACTGTAATATTTTGTGTATTACTTATTATTACATTAAAAAAATTACCTCCCAAACTCAGGAGCTAAAAAAATGGTTTATTATCTCATGATTTCTGTGCACCCAGAATTTGGATGTTGCTTGTCTGCATCTGTGTCTCAGACTGCCCACCAAACTACAATCAAGTGGTTGGCTGGGGCTACAGTCATATCAAGGTTCAGGTGGGCCAAGTTCTGATTCCAAGATCACTTAGTAATTCTTGGCAGGATTCATATCCTTGTGGATTGTTAAGCTGAGGACTTCATTCAGTTCCTCACTGGTTGTTGGTCAGAAGATACCCTCAGTTCCTTGCCATATGGGTATCTCTATAGGGCAGTTTACAACACTGCATCTGGGTTCATCAACGTCAACAAGAAAGTACCAGCAAGTTAGAAATCATGGTCATTCATAACTGAATGTCAGAAATGACACCCCATCACTTTTTTTATATTCTATTCATTTGGCCCAACTTACATTCAAGAGGTTGAGATTATACAAGGGCATTTATATCAGGAGGTGGAAGTCATTGTGGTATATATTTCAGAAGACTGCTTACCATACTTGTAGTTTTCTTCATGTCTCTTGTGCTTGGGTTTTGTTGAGCTTCTTGTATAACTTTCTTCAAATTTGAAACTTTCAGCCATTATGTATTCAAATATTTTTGACCCTCCTTCTCTCTCCTGGAGATCCCAAATACATATATATATACTGAGGTTGTTTAATTTTTGAGGAAATACCAAATTGTTTTCCACAGTGCTGAATCAGTTTATATTCCCACCAACAATGTACAAGAGTTCCAGTTTCTCCATATCCTCACCAATAATTATTTTGCATTAAAAAAATAGTTATCCTAATGGTTGTGAAGTGGTATCTCATGGTTTTGACATGTATTCTCTAATGGTTAATGGTGTTTTTTAATTGGATTGTCATTTTGTTGTTGAGTTGTTAAGAGTTCTTTATAAATTCTTGACCCTTATTAGACATGATTTACAGAAAATTTTCCCATTATATACATTATCTCTTCCTCTTCTTAATAATGTTCTTTGGTGCACAAAAGTCTTTAATTTTGATGAAGTCCAATTTATCTATTTTTCTGTTGTCCATGCTTTTGGTATCATCTCTAAGAAATCATTGCCAAATCAAAGGTCATGAAGAATTACCCCTAAGTTTTATTCTAAGAACTTTGCATGTGGGTATCCAGACACCCCACCCCTTCTTGCTGAAGAGAGTATTCTTTCCCCACTGATGACCTAGGCATTCTTGCCAAAAATTAATTTGTCATAGATGTTAAGATTTATTTCTGGATGCTCAATTCTATTATATCTACCTATGTATTTGTCCTTAGGCCAGTGCCATATTTTTTTATTACTATAGATTTGTAGAAGGTTTGAAATTGGGAATGTTAATTCTCCAATACTTTTCTTCTATGCAAGAGTGCTTAGGCTAATCAAGGACCCTTGTTATTCCTTAACAACTTGATGATCACCTTTTCTATTTCTGAAAGAAAAAAGAAAAGGCCAATAAAATTTTTATATTCACTGCATTGAATCTGTAGACAGTTTTGGTTTGTACTAACATTTTAACAATATTAAGTCTCCCAATCCATGAACATGTGATGTCTTTCTATTTATTTAAGCCTTTTTTAATTTCCTAAGCAATATTTTATAGTTTTTAGTATACAAGTGTTTCACTTTCCTGGTTAAATTTTATTCCTACATATTCTATTGTTTGGTTGGTATTTTAAATTGGTTTCTTAAATTACTTTCATATTGCTCATTGCTGGTATACAGAAACACACTGTTGATTTTTTTTATTAGCTCTAGCAATTTTTTATGGATTCTTTGGGATTTTCTACATATACAATCAAGTCATCTGAATAGGGATGGCTTCACTTCTTTCCAGTTTGAATGCCTATTATTTTTTGTCTTGCCTAATTGCTCTGTCTAGAACATGTATCACAATAGAATAGAAGCAGTGAAAGCAGCAATTTTTATCTTGTTCTTGATCATAGGAAGAAAATTTACAGTCATTTACCACTGAGTATAATTTCAACTTTGGATTTTCATAAATATTTTTTATCATGTTGAGGGAATTCCTTTCCACTTTTTGTTGAGTGTTTTTTTTTTTTTATCATCAATGGGTATTGGATTTTGACAAATGCTTTTCCTGCATCAGTTGAAATGACCATGTGGTTTTTTCCCCCTTCATTCTATTAATGTGGTACATTACATTGATTTTCTTAGATTGAACTACCCTTGCATTCCTGGGATAAATTCCACTTAACCATAGTGAATAATCCTTTCAGTATGCTGTTATATTTGGTCTGCTACTTTTTGCTGAGGATTTTTACATCTATATTTATAAGGGGTACTGGCCTGTAATTTTTTTTGTGTGTGATATCTTTGGCATTGGTAGGAGGGTAATGCTGGTATCATAGAATAAACTGAAGTGTTTCCCCCTTCCTTTATATTTTTTAGAAGATTTTAACAAGGATTGGTGTTAATTCTTCTTTAAATGTTTGGTATATTCACCGGTGAATCAATCTGTTCCTGGACTTTCCTTCTGGGGGACATTTTTGATAACTCTTCCAATCTACTTTTTATAGGTCTGTTCAGAATTTATATTTTTCTTGAGTTAGAATTGGTAGTTTATGTGTTTCTAGGAATTTTCCTATATCATCTAGGTTATCTAATTTGTTGGTGTTACAACTGTTTACAGTGTTCTTTTATAATTCTTTTTAGTTATTTAAAGTCAGTAGTATTGCCTCCACTTGCATTTCTGATTTCAGTTATCTCCATCTTCTCTGTTTTTCTTAGTCTACTTAAATGTCTGTCAACTGTGTTGATCTTTTCAAAGCGATTTCTGGCTTCATTGATTTCACTGTTTTTCTATTCTTTTTTATTTAATCTCTGCTCTAATCTTTATTATTCCCTTCTTTCTGCTATCTTTGGATTTAGTTTGCTCTTCTTTTTTTCTGATTCCTTGAGGCATGAAGTTAGTTTATTTATTTGACATATTTTTTAATGTAAGTTTTTACAGCTATAAATTTTCCACTGAGGACTGTTTTTGCTGCATCCCATAAGTTTTGTTATGTTGTGTTTTCATTTGTTGACATTATTTTGGGGTTAAGATGAAGGTACTTTCCTCCAAAGAGTATTTGTGTTTGCTTCTGCCAAGCACCTAGGGACCTGTCTATTAAGCATAACCTTAATTACATTCATTTCTTGAAGATGTTTGTCCAACCAGGTGATAAATGTTGACTATAAATGTATGTGAGGTCCACCTTGTGTTAACAATTTCTTAGGGACTAGTCCTCTTATCCCCATATTTTGCTCAGTGCCAAGGCAACTTCTCATGCACTTTTTCTCAGCAGGTGGAATTGGTGGTATTTCCTTCTGATTTACCCTTACTCAAGAGTATAGTCCTTTGAGGTTCACTTTTATAGGAAAAGTCACCTAGTAGTCTCCTCACCTTAGGCATGCCCTGGATAATAACTTCTGCCCCACCTGTTACCCTGAGACTGTCACCTATCTTGGCAAATTCCTAAAGGATAAAAAATGGCTTTGGTGCTCAGCTAATATCTCCCTTTTCCCACTATTATCTTAGACTTTGGCCTTGTAATTTATTAATATCTAGTAATCTCTTGTTTGCCTTTAAGAAGATGTTAAACAATATTTTATTCACAATTGTTAGTTCTTCGAATGGAGAGGGGGTTGTTTTAAGTAAATTAACCCTTCCTATAGCACAGGGAACTGTATTCAATATTCTGTGATAAACCATCATGGAAAAGAATATGAAAAAGGATGTGTGTATATATATATATATATATATATACAGCAGAAATTAACACAACACTGTAAATCAACCTACCTCAATAAAATAAATTTTTTTAAAAAGTGTCACATAATAATACACAGGCATATAATCTGAGAAAGTGACACAAAGTCATAACACCTTAGAAAAAATTATCGTTTTTTTCTTCCTTTTAAATCCTTATAAGTTCCATTTCTTTACCTTGTCCCAGTCTTCCGGCTTAGATATTCTATAAATAATAAATAGATATGGTGTTCATAGGTATTCCTATCTCTAATTTCAAAGGGACGCTTTTAAAATTTCAACCTGAAGTATGATGTTTGCATTAGGGGCATTTTTAGGTCTTCTTTATCAAATTAATTTCCTTCTATACCTGATTTGCTAAGTGTTTATTTTTATCATGAATACATGTTAAAGTTTTATTAAATGCTTTTCCTGTATCTACTGAGATATGTTAATGTGCTGAATTACATTAACAGATTTTCTAATCTATTATTGCTTAAAAATTCTCACAGAGGTACCTAAAGTTTATTTTCATAGCATTTCTGAAATAAACCCTTGCGTGTCTGAAATAAACCCATCTGGATCTTAATGAATTATGTTTTTAAATATTGCTAGAATATATTTTTAAATATATTTACTAAAATTTTGTATCTATATTCATGAGTGAATTTGACCTCTAATTCCCCTTCCACATATTATTGTCTGGTTTGGTATCATAGTTATATACTTATCTGATAAAATAATTTAGGGATTGTTTCCTCTTTTTTCCTCCCCTAAAATACTTTGTGTGAGATGGTAAAACTGCCTGGGTCTGGTGTTTTCCAGTAGAGATTTTCAACTACTGGAGTAAGTTCCTTGAATATTATCACAGTTAATTAAGGCATCTCTTTTGTTTTATTGAGTCACCTTTGGTAATTTATATTTTTCTAGAAATCTATTCATTTCATCTAATTCTTCAACAGTATTAGCACAAAATACTTTAATATATGCTTCTTAATCTCTGTTATATCTCTAGTTAAGTCCCGTGCTTTATTCCTAATATTGTTCAGCCAACTTGGTTTTTATAGAAACAATAATTTTATTTTTGTAGTCATGCTCTGACTGGTTTTCATAATATAAAAGTTAAACTATGGAATTACAATAGCAAGTTCGATTGGCCTAAACAGGTATGAAAACAAATACAACCCTGTCTTGACTCTTATACCTCTCAACTGGTGGCAGCAAGAGTATTCTAACTTAAGAAAGAGGAGGCTATTAGCTGCAAGCATTCAGTGAGTCCTAGGCATCAGTCAACAGGTTTTACAGAGGGACTGGAATGTGAATATAATTTTTTGTGTATACCAAATTCTCCGTCTGTATGTAGGATGAAAAGAGTTTCATTTCAATTTGCTGAAAGGTGTTTTTAATGCACTTTTCAGCTCCTGTGCTCAGGTATATAGTGTTTTTTTGTGTTCTCCAGTAAATGGGGTTTTGGGGGTTTTCTTCAGAAAAAGGGAAACTGCTAATACAGAGGGCTTCTCTTAAATGTTAATGAACTTCCAAGTTCTAAAAACCCTAAGCTTTATGTATCTATGTGCAAACTCTTGACCTATATAATTTTTCTACCTAAAAATCATTCATATTACCTAGATAAAATATCCTTGCAAACATCGCATTTTGATGGCGGTAGCCATTTCAGAAAGAAGACCAAAATTTTGCTTTTGGTTTGGCCCATAAATAGGGACTGATAACTGTCACCCTAAAACTGAAGCCAGGTACATCATGGGATTTCTATAAACATAATTCAAGCAAGCTAACTTAACAAGAAGTAAGGAGAAATGCTGTGAAAACAAACTCATTATTTTTTAATTTTTTTTTTTTGCGGTACGCAGGCCTCTCACTGTTGTGATCTCTCCCGTTGCAGAGCACAGGCTCCGGACGCGCATGCTCAGCGACCATGGCTCACGGGCCCAGCCGCTCCGCGGCACGTGGGATCTTCCCAGACCGGGACACGAACCCGTGTCCCCTGCATAGGCAGGCGGACTCTCAACCACTGCGCCACCAGGGAAGCCCTAACTCATTAGTTTTAAAGAGATGTAAACTATGTAAGAGGCTGGCCAATAACGTGTGACAAAAGAAGATACATATTTGGTCTCTGCCCTCTGTTTCTGACACAGAGCTCTTGCAACTTGTAATTTCCTGACTGATGGGGGTGATAGGAGTATCTTACAAAGAGCTCCTAAATCCCTTGGAATTTCCTGAGTGATAGGAGCATTTTTTTTCTAATAAGGAGACTTTTCATGGGCTCCCAGATAGTTTCAGGATGGGAACTGATCACCAGAAAGACTAAGCCATGATTAGAAACATGGAACTTTCAGCTCCATCCTCATCCTCTTGGGAGGGGAGAGGGAGTAGAGATTAAGTTAATAATTGATCATGCCTACATGATGAAGCCTCCATAAAAATCCCCAAACCATGGGGTTTGAAGAGCTTCCAGGTTGCTGAAGACATCCATGTGCCAAGAGTGTGGTAAACTCTCCGGGAGACAGAAGCTCCTGCACTCAGGACCCTTCTAGACCTTGCCCTACCGTACCTCTTCATTTGGCTTTCCATCTGTATCCTTTATAATCAACCAGTAAATGTAAATAAATATTTCCCTGAGTTTTGAGCCATTCCAACGAATTATCAGATCTGTGGAGGGTTCTGTGGGAACCCCCAACTTTGTAGCCAAGTCAAACAGAAGTGCAGGTACTGTAGGGACCTACATTACTTGCCAATCGCATCCAAAGTGAGGGCATTCTTGTGGAAATGAACTCTTAAGCATATGAAGTCTGACACTAACCCTGGGTAATTAGAATTGATTAATTTAACTCAGAATTGAGTTAAATTATACGATATCCACTTACTGTCCAGAGAATTGGAAAATTGGTTGATGTCAAAGAAAAAGCCATATATTTTATGTAAGAGTGTTGTGAGTAGAGAAACATTTTCCTTTAACATGAAAGGCAGCATTTTAATGATCAACAGATAAACATTATTACACATCAGAGCTGGTAATGCCATTCTTTGTGTTTAAAGATGACACAAGAGACCACAGATAGTATCATCTGGGCTCTCAATCTTTCTCCACAATCCTTTTCCCTGGTTGGCCCTTTCTCATTCCAAACAACAGATGTTTTAAACTTGTATAACCCTCTCCAGGCCTTTTACCCTATCACAGACAGACTCAGCAGAATGTCTTGCTGCCTTTATCAGAGGAATAAAACCTACCATTAAGTGTGAACTCCACAGAATTTCTTGTCTTAATACTCTAATTAATTTCTAATAATGGCACCCATCTTTTCCTCCTCTCATGTTTCAGAGGTCAATGTTTCCCCACTCCAACTCAACTTTATTCTTAGCCAAAGCTAATATATTTTGTCCAAGGCTTACACATTCTCACGTCCAAGGCCAACTCTTTCACATATCTACACTTCCATTATCATTCACTGTCATTGTGACAATGACCTCCACCTCCACATTGCAGCTCACTTCCTTCCACATCCACTAGAGCTTCATCAATAGTCCCTTCTCTCTCCTGTGCCTCTGATCTTGACCTTTCCTCCAGATTCTTCCTCTCAGTCTACAAACATATTTTCCTATTAAAAAAAAAACCCCACATTCCTCAATTACGCCTATTCCTAAAACTAATCTCTCTACGTTACTTTGACTACCAAAATTGTCGAAGGAATAGTCTATATACAGTTTCTCTATTTCCTCAACTCCCATTCATTCCTTTAATAAAATATATTGATTGGTTTCTGATTTTATCAAATATCAGTAATTGAGTTCCCTATAAAAATTGCAAAACAGATAAAAAAGAAAAATATATTTTAAAAATACCTGTAATCTTACCTCCCAGAGATAAACATTCTTGGTACTTTGATGTCTGTATTTTTCATCAGTATCTCCCTATACACAAATATATGCATATTTGTTGAGCGTATTTGTTCTTGGAGCCAGCCTTCAAGATGGTCCCCAATGATTCCTAACCCCTGGTATTCACACCCTTGTGTAGCTCCTTCCTACATTAACACAGTTGGTCGGTGTGACAAGTATCAGATGACAGAAGTGATGGTATGACATTTCTGAGATTAGGTTACAGAAGACTGTGACTTCCTTGTCTTTGTCTCTACTCTCCTTTGAATCACTTTCTCTAGGAGAAGCCAGCTGTCATGTCATGAGGACACTCAGGTAGCCTATTGGTTTGCCCATAGGATAAGAAAAAGAAGCCTCTGGCCAACTCCCAGGAAGAAACTGAGGCATGCCAAAAAACCATGTGAGTAAACCTGGAAGTGAATTCTTCAGTCCCCGTCAAGCCTTAAGAAAACCATAGCCCTGGCCAATGTCTTGTCAGAAAATGCATGAGGGACTCTGACTCAGAACCACCCAGGTAAGCCACCTCCAGATTCATGAGTCTCAAAACCTGTATGACATAATAAATGTTCGCTGTTTGAAACTGCTAAATTTCGGTGTAGTTTGTTAGATAGCAACAGATAATTAATACAATAGTGTTCTGGAAGCAGCTTCTATCAAGAATATACAGTTGACCATTGAACAACGTGTGTTTGAACTGTGCAGGTATACCTATACTTGGACATTTTTTCAGTAGTAAGTACTACAGTACTACACAGTCCATGGTTGATTGAATCCACAGATGCAGAGAAACCACAGATACTGAGGGCTGACTATAAATTATGCATGGATTAACCCCTGTGTTGTTCAAGGGTCAGCTGTATTTCTATATATGATAAGATCACAGCTAACATTATATTCAATGGTGAAAGGCTGAAAAGTTTTTCTCCAAGATCTAGAGAAGACAGGGATGCCCACTCTCACTGCTCTTATTCAACACAGTACTGGAAGTCCTAGCTAGAGAAAGTAGGCAAGGAAAAGAAATAAAAGGCAACCAAATAAAGAAAGAAGTTAAATTGTCTCAATTTGCAGTGACATGATATTATATATAGAAAATCTAAAGACTCCATCAAAAACTGTTAGAACTTATAAATGAGTTTGGTAAAGTTGTAGGATATGATATCAATACACAAAATTAGTTGTGTTTCTATACACTAACAGAGACTATCCAAAAAATACATGAAGAAAACAATTCCATTTACAATAGCATCAACAAGATTAAAATACTCAGGAATATATTTAATCAAGAAAGTGAAAGAGCTATACACTGAAAACTATGGTTTTCCATCTTCACTCTAATTTATCCTTTTGGAAAGTTTCACACTTTTGTTTTTCAGGATACTGTTTTCTTCTGGTTTTCTTCCTGAAGCCCAGAGCCATATTTCTATCTAGCTGAATGCCCTACAACCATCTCAAAACTGAATTAATCTTATTCCCCCTTAAGGCTGCATCCTTCGGTCTACCTCATGTTGGTTAATATCTAGACAGCCAACCTTAATATGATCCTTCATGCTTCTTTCTGCCTCACTCTGTATTTCCAATTAGTTACCAAATCCTGTCAATCTTACTTCAGAAATGTCTCTTCAGTTCTATCACAGACACAGCTTCAGTTCAGATGCTCACTGTCTCTTGCTTGGACTATTTCAACAGCTTCCTAGCTCTATGCCTCTCTAGTCTCTACCTCATCCTCCATAAAGCTACCAATCCCAGGCTCTGAAAAATAAAAACAAATATACTTGATCACATATCCACTTTGCTTTTAAAAATCTCTATTGATTCTCTACTGCCAAACTCCTTAGTATGCTGTAAAACTTCCTTAGCAATCTGAGACACTCCCTCTTCTACTTCATCTCCTGCCACACCTTCCCCACACACTTTCTATGCTGTAGCTATAGTAGAGTTCTCACACCACTAGAAAATACGCTTTTAGTAAATCCTTTTATGGATCCATGTTTTTGCACATGTTGTGCTCCCTGCATAGAATATCTTCCCTTCCCTATATTCTTCCTCCAGGACATTCATTCATCCTTCAAGTCCCATTTAAAATATCACCTCGTCCACGAAGTCTTCCCCAAGTCCCACAGAGAGGGTTAGGAATTAGTCAATCTTTTTCCTCTAGATTGCCATTTTGCCCACACCACTGATAACGGTACTAATCATGTTGTGATTGCGTTTTACAGTGTCTATTTCCCTCCTATAGATCTTGAGCTTCTTGAAGTCAGGAACTGTCTTATTCAGATCTAGGATGTAGCACAGTGTATGGCTCAAAAAATGGACCAATAGTCAGGGCCAGATTGAAGAGAAAGTTCCTGATCCTCAAAACATCTACCCCCTCTCAGCTCACTAATGCTTAAAATTCCACCTTTCCACCTTTGACGTAAGGCACTCACCATTGAACAATGTGTCTCTGGGAATGGGCCATAAGTACTCATAATCATTTTATCAGATCTTTTCCAGAGAACACATTGTGAAAGAGGGGTTATAAAAAGTGCATTTTCAGTGCTAGGCACTTACTGTGGAAATGGAGGAAAAGAGAAAACATGCAGAAACCATCCACCCTCTTACCTCCCTACTCACATCCTTTCCTTGCTATGTAAGGCAAGGTTCTCACACTGTGGGACTGGCTGTGGTTTCCAAATAGGAAAACGGCTACTGGGAATGGTTATACCACATTCTTTAATGTGACTCTAAAGGTGCTCATGAAGCTCTTGCCAGGTCACTCTGCTTTCAGTAAGTCTAATATCCCTCATTACTGTTACAGCCTTTCAGGACACTGCTGATCTATTTCCCATTAGTCTTTTTCTCAACAAACTGGCTTCCCTGCTGATGACCCAGCTGAGTCCAAGAACCTAACTACTAATAGATCACAGATGATAGGAATAAAACCCCTCAAGCAGATAAATGGGATATCTATAGTTGGTTGAGATCTTACTTATGAATATAATCATAGATGGGCACCCAGCCTTCTCTAAAAAAGGACACTACAGGGCTTCCCTGGTGGCGCAGTGGTTGAGAGTCCGCCTGCCGATGCAGGGGACACGGGTTCGTGCCCCGGTCTGGGAGGATCCCACATGCCGCAGAGCGGCTGGGCCCGCGAGCCATGGCCACTGAGCCTGCGCATCCGGAGCCTGTGCTCCGCAATGGGAGAGGCCACAACAGTGAGAGGCCCGCGTCCCGCAAAAAAAAAAATTTTTAAAAAAGGACACTACATAAAAATTTACACTTAATAGCAATTACTATGGACCAGGTGCTGTTCTAAATATTCTTCAGCTATTAACTCATTTGATATTCTTAACAAGCCTATGAGGTATTATTATCGTACCCATTTTACAGATAAAAAATTGAGGCACAGAGGTCAAGTAACTTGACAGTCATCACTCTGGTGGAATCAGAATTCAAGTTCAGGCAATCTGGCTCCGGATTCCATATAACCCCTGCTACTTTAAAGCTCACACCATTTAGCTAAATAGCTTTCTAACCATTCTTATTTTCAGGTACCAACTTTCCAGTCACTTTCTCACCACTGCTCTCCAC
Source organism: Tursiops truncatus (assembly GCF_011762595.2). Taxonomy (NCBI): domain Eukaryota; kingdom Metazoa; phylum Chordata; class Mammalia; order Artiodactyla; family Delphinidae; genus Tursiops; species Tursiops truncatus. The sequence goes on from NC_047055.1 coordinate 34,179,224, forward strand.
CACCATCTCCATCCTCTGCCGTTCACTGAAAACTTTAGGTCCTCAACTTCCTCCACATACCAACTCCTGCCATCAACTTGGGTGACATCCATGGCTGTATGGATGATCCAAACAGCACCCTGACCTTTCAGTCCTATTTCCAATTCTCTTCTCCTACTCCACTGTAGCTCAGCCATCCACTCTCCTTTCTTGTCAGTATTTAAACATCTCAAAGCCTCTCCCATCTTGAAAATAAAAAGAAACCCAACCTCACTTGATGCCACATGCCCTACCAACTAGTCACTCCTTTCATTTCCTCTTTTCTTCCAAATACCTTGAACAAGTTTTCTGTACTGTTTCCATTTCCTCGCTTCTCTCTTACTCATCAATCCAGTGCATTCTAACTAAAATCAAGGAAGCCATGACTATCATGTCATTAACCTCACTAGTCATTTGTTTTGCCTTTCACGGCAGCATCAGAAAATGTTGATTATTCCCTCTTGAAATATTTATCCCTTGGCCACCATCTTCAGCTGTCTGGAATACCACACTACTCCTATATTTTTTCCTCTCTCTCTAGTACTTTCAGTCTTCTTTGATGGCCTTTACTTCACTTTCTGATGTATTTATAAATTTTGGAGGACTCCACAGCTCAGCCCTCTGCCCTCTTCTATTTATACTCTCTCCCTGGGTGATATCATTCAATCACGTGTTTTTAAATACCATCTACATGCTGACAACTTCCAAATCCTGTCACCAACCTTGAGCTCTCTTTTGACCTCCAGATTTATATGACCTACTCTAACATCTCCCCTTGGATGTCTCACAGGCATCTTATACTCTTCCTATCCTACCTGAACTCATGTTCTTCCCATCAAATATGCAGTCTTCACTTTCCCCATTTCAGTAAAATGGTATCATTATTCACCTACTTGTTCAAGCCAGAAACTTAGAAGTTATCTTAGATACATCTCTCTTTCTCATCAACCACACTCAATCTATCACTGTCTCATTAACTATATTTCTTAACTATCTCATGGTTCTGTCCTCTTTTCTACATCCTGACTGTGACTACCTTATTCTAGGCCACCATTACTTCTTTCCTATATTATTTCAACACACTCTTAGCTCGTCTCCCTGCTTCTAGTCTTTTCCCCTCTAACCCATTTTCCATAGACAGAGTGATCCTTCTAACATGGATTGCTGGTCATGTAACTCTCCTTCTTCAATGGCTTTTCATTTTTCATAGGATGAAATTCAAAGTCCCTAGCATGACAAGTCCTCACATGATTTCACATAACTGCATAATCTAGTCCCTGACTGTTCTCACCACTCTTTCTCCTTGGAATCTACGTGACAGCTGTTTTTATTTTCTTTCACTTCCTAGAACATATCATGCTTTTGCCCAGGAGTCTTCACATGCTATCACTTTTGCCTGGAATTTTGCCCTCAAAATCTCCCACATTCAAGGGACAAGGAGAAATTGCATAAAAACCTTAGTGACTTTATGGAAGGGGGACTAAAGGAGACTGGAGAAGCCAGGATAATCTTAAGTCCAGAAGACTGGGATAATAAAAGTCCTGATTATATTTTACTTATTAAAACAAAATGGATTTTATGGGGAGAGGTAGTCAACTTCAGAACCACTGAGTTTGAAGTGATGGCTGAACATTTAAGTGGATAGGTATGGGAGTGAGTGGTAGGGACCAGAGAGGCTCATTTGTATGCCTATGAGAGAAGATGAAGAAGTTGGTATAGAGGGAGGTGAGGGTCTTCTATTTTATAGTCATTGCACAAATGTATGAAGAATAGGTTTATAGCTTTCCCATACTGGTCCTTTACCAGGAAGAATCCCAAAGTTGAAGGGGAAATCCATCAAACACAAAAGAAGACAGAAATAGAGAAAGTGGGGGACAAAAAACATACGATGTATAGAAAAAGAATAGCAACATGGCAGAAGTAAGTTCTTCCTTAGCAGTAATTGCTTTAAATGTAAATTATTAAAATTTTTAATTCAAAGACAGAGACGGGCAGAATAGATTTAACAAAAAGCATGATCCAAGTATCTGCTGTATACAACAGACTCACTTTAGACTCAAATATACAAATAGGTTGAAAGTAAAAGGATGGAAAAGAGATTTGATGCAAATAGCAACAAAAAGAACTGGGATGAATATACTACTAACAGACAAAACAGACTTTAAGCCAAAAATTGTTATAAGGGACAAAGAAGAATAGTATATACTGATAAAAGGGCCAATTCAAGAAGGTATAACAATATAGACATATATACACCAAACAACAGGGACTCAAAATATATGATTCAAGAATTGAAGGGAGTTATAGATAGTTCTACAATAATAGTTGGAGGCTTCAATACCCAACTTCCAATAATGAATAGAACAATGAGACAGAAAAGGTTAATGAAACAGAGGACTTGAAAAACACTATAAGCCAACTAGATGTAACAGGTATATGCAGAGCACTCCATCCCAAAACAGCAGAATAAACATTATTCTCAAGTGCACAAGGAACCTTCTTCAGAACAGACCATAGTTTAGACCACAAAATAATTCTCATTAAATTTTATTTTATTTTGTTTATTTATTTATTTTTTGGCCATGCTGCACAGCATGTGGGATCTTAGTTCCCTAACCAGAGATTGAACCTCTGCCCCCTGCAGTGAAAGCACAGAGTCTTAACCATTGGACAGCCAGGGAAGTCCCTCAATACATTTTAAAATATTAAAACCGTACAAAGTATCTTCATCAACCAAAATGTAGAGGAGCTAAGAATAGAAATCAATAACAGAAGGAAGACAGGAAATTTCATAAACAGAAACTAAACAGCAAACCTTAAACAACAAAAGTCTTAAAGAAGAAATCACAAGAGAAAATTTCAAAATACTTTGAGAAGAATGAAAATGAAAATTCAACATACCAAAGCTTATGTGATACAGCAAAAGCAGGGCTCCAAGGTACATTTATACTGTAAACAACTATGTTAAAACATAAATCAGTAACCTAACTTTACACTTTGAAGAACTAGAAAAAGAACAAACTAAACCCAAATCTAGTAGAAGGAAAGAATTAATAAAGATTAGAGAAGAGATAAATAAATCAGAGAATAGAAAAACAAGAGAGGAAATCAATCAAATAAAAAGTTATTTTTTGGAAAAGATCAACCAACAAGATTAACGACATTTACTTAGATTGACTAGGAAAGAACAAAATGAAAGCTCAAATTACTAAAATCAAAAATGAAAGTGGCTACGTTACAACCAACATTACAGAAATTTAAAAGATTATAAGAAAAATTAAGCATCTGGGGGCTTCCCTGGTGGCGCAGGGGTTGAGAGTCCACCTGCCAATGCAGGGTACACAGGTTCGTGCCCCGGTCCAGGAGGATCCCACATGCCGCGGAGCGGCTGGGCCCATGAGCCATGGCCGCTGAGCCTGTGCGTCCAGAGCCTGTGCTCCGCAATGGGAGAGGCCACAGCAGTGAGAGGCCCGCGTACCGCAAAAAAAAAATTAAGCATCTGTATACCAAGACATTAGAAAACCAAGATGAAATGGAAAAATTCCTAGAACACACAAACTATCAAAACTGACTCAAGAAGAAATAGAAATTTTGAACAGACGTATAACAGGCAAAGGGATTGAATCAGTAATCAAAAAGGTCTCAAGGACAAGCTCTGCACCAGATGACTTCACTGCTGAATTCTATGAATATTTAAAGAAGAATGAAAACCAATCCTTGGTAAACTCTTCCAAAATATTTTTGGAAGTCTTTCCTAACTCGTTCTATGAAGGCAGCATTACTCTGATACGAAAGCCAGACCAAGACATAAAAACAAAGCTACAGACCAGTATCCCTTTTGAATATAGATGCAAAAATCCTCAGCAATATATTAGTAAACTGAATTCAGCAGTATATTAAAGGAATATACACCATGACTAAGTAGGATTTATCTGAGGAACGTAAGACTGGTTCAAGAAAATTATCAATGTAATACACCAATTAACAGAATGAAAGAAAAACTACATGATTATCTCTGTTAATGAAGAAAAAGAGCATTTGACAAATTTCAACACCTTTCATGATAAAACCACTCAACAAACTAGCAATAGAAAGGAATTTCGTCAACCTGAAAAAGGACATTTATGAAATACCCACAGATAACATTATACTCAATTACGAAAAACTGAATGCTATCCTCCTAAGATCAGAAAGAAGATAAGGATGCCACTTTTTTGTTTGTTTGTTTTACTTCTATTCAACATTGGAACAAAAGTTCTAGCCAGTGTAATTAGGCAGGAAAAAGAAATAAAAAGCATCCAAATTGGAAAGGAAGAAGTAAAACTATCTCTATTCACATATGACATGATCTTATATACAGATAAAATCCTAAAGAATACACAAAACAACTAGGGCCATTAGATGAATTTGACAAGTTGCGGGTTGTACAAGGTCAATGTGCAAAAATCATTCACACTTCTATACATTAGGAATGGGCAATCCAAAAATAAAATTAAGAAAACAACTTAATTTTCAACAGCATCAAAAAAATAAAATATTGATACTTTAACCAAGGAGGTATAAGTCATATACACCAAAAACTACAAAACACTGCTGAAGGAAATTAAAGAAAACCTAAATGAAAAGAAAGACATCAAGTGTCATAGACTGGAAGACAATATTGTTAAGATTGAAGTACTCCCCAAAGTGATCTACAGATTCAATATAATCACTATCAAAATCCTAATGGCCTTTTTTGAAGAAATGGAAATGCTGGCCTTTTTTGAAAAAATGGAAATGGAAATTTATATGGAATTGGGGGAACCTGAATAGCCAAATCAATCTTGAGAAAGCAGAACAATGTTGGAGGCCTCATACTTTCCTATTTCAAAACGTAATACAAAGCTACAGTAATCAAAAGAGTGTGGTACTGGCACATAGATAGACAAACTGTATCAGTGGAATAGAATTGAGGGTCCGGAAATAAACCCATACATCTAGGGCAAGTTGATTTTTGACAGGGTGCCAAGACCATCCAATGGAGAAAGAACAGTGTCTTCAACAAACGGTGCTGGAACAACTAGATATCCACATGCAAAAGAATGAAGTTGGACCCCTATCTCACATAAAAAAATTAACTCATAATGAATCAAAGACCTAAGCATAAGAGCTAAAACCATAAGCTGTCTGGAAGAATATATAGGGGCAATCTTCATGACCTTGAATTTATGTGATAGTTTCTTAAATATGACACTAAAAGCACAAGCAACAAGAACAAGAAAAAAATAGATAAATTAGACTTCATCAAAATTAAAACCTTTTGTGAATCAGAGGATACTTACCAAGGAAGCAAAAAGACAACCTACGGAATGAGATAAAATATTTGCAAATCATACATTGATAAGGGTCTAGTATCCAGAATATATAAAGAAATCTTACAACTCAACAAACAACAGAAAATTGACTCAATTTAAAAATGGGGGGGGGGCTTCCCTGGTGGCGCAGTGGTTCAGAGTCCGCCTGCCGATGCAGGGGACACGGGTTCATGCCCCAGTCCGGGAGGATCCCACATGCCGTGGAGCGGCTGGGCCTGTGAGCCATGGCCGCTGAGCCTGCACTCTGCAACGGGAGAGGCCACAACAGTGAGAGGCCCACGTAAACCAAAAAAAAAAAAAAAACAAAGGGCAAAGAACTTAAATAGACATTTCTCCAAAAAAGATATACATTGGCCAACAAGCACATGCAAAGATGTTCAACATCACTAATCATTAGAGAAATTCAAATCCAAATAAGATACCACTTCACACCACTAGGATGGTTGTAATGCAAAAAAAAAAGAAAAAAAAAGGAAAATAACAAGTGTTGGCCAAGATGTAGGGAAATTGGAACCACTGTACCCTACTGGTGGGAATGTAAAATGGTGCAGCCACTGTGGAAAACAATTTGGTGGTTCCTCAAACAAACAAAGAATTACCTTATGACCCAGAAATTCCACTCCTAGGTACAAAGCCAAAATAACTGAAGACAGTTATTCAAACAAATATTTGTACACAAAAATTCAGAGCAGCATTATTCATAATAGCCAAAAGGTAGAAACAACTAAATGTCCATCACTTGATGAATGGATAAAACAAAATGTGGTTGCTATGGACTGAATTTGTATCCCCCCAAGATTCATCCCCAATGTGATGGTATTTGCAGGTAGAGCCTTTGGGAGGTAATTAGGTTTAGATGAGGTCATGAGAGTGGAGCCCCCAGGGAGGGATTAATGCCCTTATAAGAAGAAACCAGAGAGCTAGCACGCTTGTACGCTTGCGCGCGCGCGCGCTCTCTCTCTCTCTCTCTCTCTCTCTCTCTCTCTCTCTCTCTCGCGCGCGCGCGCGCGCGCGCGCGCTCGCTCTCGCTCTCTTTCCCTCCCTCCCCCACCCCTTGCCATGTGAGGACACAGCAAGAAGACAGCCATCTGCAAACCAGGAAGAGGGTCCTCACTAGACATAGAATCTGCTGGCATCTTGGTCTTGGAAATCCTGACGTTGACACTATGACAAATAAATATTTATTGCTTAAGTCACTCAATCTATGGTATTGTTATAACAGCCTAAACTAAGACAGTCCATATAATGATATCCACATAATGGAATATTAGTTGGTCATAAAATGGAGTGAAGTACCTACACATACTAGAATATGGATAAACCTTGAAAACATTATGCTAAGTGAACAAGCCAGACAGAAGAGTTTAGATATCGCATGATTCCATTTACACAAAATATCTAGAATAGCTGAATCCATAGAGACAGAAAGCAAATTAGCTGTTGTCAGTAGCTAGGGGAGGGAGGAATGGGGTGACTGATTAATGGGTACAGGGTCTCCTTTTGTGGTGATGACAGTGTTTTGGAACTAGATTGAGATGAAGGTTGCACAACATGTGCATGGACTAAATGGCACTGAATTATACAGTTTAAGATCGTTAATTTTATGCTATATGTGTCACCTCAATCCAAAAAGGGCAGAGAGGGAAAAGAAAGGAAATTAGCAATTGCTGGGCTACGCCATATGTTAGGCTCTGTGCTAAGATTAGGTATTATCCAATTAAACGCACTAAACAACTCTGTGAGTCATTATCGCCATTTCACAGAACAGCAAACCAAGGTTCACGTAAGTTAATATCCATAGCTAATAATACATGGAGCTGTAATTCAAACCCAGGCCTGTCTGACTCCAAAGCCTACACTCTCTAGCACAGCCCACTCTCCAAGAACCTTCCACAGCTAGCCCCTCAGTACTCCGTCCGTAAGGACCTGTGTTATTGACCAAGAATAAAGCACAGCTCACCGGATATTCCTTCACACCAACCAACCCTGAAGAGAAAAATATTCAAATTAAAATTTTATTTTTGTATCAAGCCCTCCCTGAAATTAAAAAAACCTGTCCATTCTTGAAAAGGCAGGAGAAACAAACAGCCTTCACAGATTTACAAGGCCTGACCTGTAACTGGGCTGATTTCGGGGGCTTGGGAAGTCTTTATCCCAAAGAAATACCTGCCCCCTCATACTTTAATGCTCTTTACTAAGGAGATAGAGTCTTGGGTTCACAATTAGAAAAAAGGCCGAAGACAGAACTACTCCTGGGAGAGGAAACACACTGGTATTTTGATTAGGGCAGATCACATCATTTCATGAGGGCAGATTTTAATAAGCTGAGGAGGGAGCAGACAGAATAAAGACTAAACCTTCCCTTCCTTAGGCCACATAAAGAGTCAGTCACAGAGCAGCAAGACTTGTCTCGGTCGCTTGTCTCTGTCACTAACCGTTATGCGGCCTCGGGCAAGGCCCTTCTCACTGGCCCAATGTTCTCTAATCTTCTGTGATTCTGAAATCCCACTTAATAAATTTGCCCAGGGCCAGCCCCATTTGTATTCTTATTAGTGGTAAGCACAGCCAAGTCCTTAGCTAATCCATGATGTGTGACTTTGTTTACACTTCTTTTATTAAGATTAATCACCATTTAAGGCCTTATGCCTTGATTACAGGGATTCTGTTGCTGTGTGAGAACTTAAACTTACTTTTGAAATATGAAACATGTTTTCAGTTACAGCCACTCATGGTCCCAATTCAGACAAACTTTTATTTAAATAAATCATTAGCCTTGACAAGAAAATCATAATTTATGAATACACAAAGTTTTAATGTACTGATTTGTTGGTCCCTGCGTTGGCCTTTATAAGTGGCATGTTGCTATACATATGCATGGTGTTGGGTTAGGAGTTATTCAAAGTAAGTGACACTGATGTAAGTCTGGCTCACTGGTAACTTATTTTCTAAGGCAGGAGTTTACTCTGCTGCTTTCAAACAGATATTCCACACTTCCTCCTGCATTTCCTTTGCTGAATTCCTGATCAGGATCCCACAACTCACATTAGTGTTGTTTGACTTCCTGGGGCAGAGATACTGCTGAGTGTTAAAACCCACAATCACACCAAGACATTTTTTCAACACTCCGCAGTATTTTAAGAATCATCTCTTGTTCCATTCCATTCCAGTTCATTCCATTTCCTTTGCCATTGTTGAGTATTTCTCTAACATGCAGGTAACTAGAAGTCCCTTCCTTTGTACTGTGAATGAAAAATGTTGCCCGCCAGATCAGCAAACAAAGGATGCTTCCGCCATCAAGCCATCAGCCACTACCACGGCCCCAACAGTTAGCCCTGAGGGAACTCAGGATGGAGACAAACGGGCTGCTACCACTGCCAAGCCCTCAGCCACGCCCCAGTGGTGCACCCTGAGGGGACTCAGGATGGGAAAGAACAGGATACTGGCCCTAGATAGCTAAGGTGCATATCAAAGGAATGATTTCAATGAGCCCAGATTCTTGCATATTCCCATACGTAGAAAAGCACTAAATTCATCAACTTGAGATATCTGGGTTTCTTTAATTAACAGTAATATTTTGCTGTTCCAACTACCTGGTGTTTGTTGCAAAAACCCCTATGTATCCTGGCCCCTCCCTTACCTCTTTGGAGCCAGTCCCTCAGAGCTATCTGAGAGGCTGCCTCCAGTCTGCCAAACAAAAAATAATTCTCAACTTTTAGGTTGTGCTTTTTTTTTTAGTCAGCAGTAAATAAAAACCTGCCTTCAAACTGCTCAATTTGTTAAAGCCTTTATGATGTTGTGGTCACTTCGACACTGGACACATTGTTATGGCATGAGTGCCTCATATAGAGAAGTCACAAAAAATCTCAACATAGAGCTATGGTAATTAGCAATACAAAGGGCAATCTCCCTAAGGCAGAACCTTAAAGAATAAGTCACTGTTTGGGGACAAATGAGAAATAAGAGGTAGAAGGCTAGATTCAATCCAGAAACTGGTTTTCCATGAAAACCTGCAAACCTTTCCCTTCGGGGATGAAAAAGTCAATGGTTTCTTAGTGTATTGAAAGCTGGTATTATGCCTTGTAGATCTTTGCTATAATCAACACCCTACTCACAGCGAGTGCTCACCACAAGTTAGATGGTGATAGGGAAGTAGCAATGATTATAAGAATGAATTCAATCACTTGTCAAAATTTATTAATTTGTGAGGACTCCTTTTCATGTTGTTTCCTCACAAAATACTTCATATTTTCTGAGATTCTGTTCCATAAGACACCTGGACAATCCCAGGTGGGTAAAGTTAAGAGAACATCCCATCTTTGAAATGTGACACTACATTAAATGGCAGTGGTTCTCAATGGGGAGGGTGATTCTGCACCACAGGGGGCATTTAGCAATGTCTGCAGACCTGTTTGGTTGTCCCAAGATGGGGGTGAAACCAAGCAGCACCCTGTGGGGCCCTCCCAGGTACAAATCCTTTCTGTGCACTCCACTAACCCCCACCCCCATTCTTGTTTGTAGGAAAAATGGGCTTCATTCAGCCTCCTAGAACTTCCGTGAGTTCCAAAGGGCAGATTCACAGTTGCTAATCAGGGAAGTAAGAGGGATGCAGAGACAAAGGAGGAGCAATCAAGAAACAATAGTACAGCCTCAGGGCAGCGTCCTGGTTCTCCTGAAAGGATATACATAACTATATCTTTGAGTTCTTCTGCAGGAAGAAGTGGAGGATGGTAATTTCAGGCTGAGCTCAAGATCCCTGGAGCACTGCCCTGTTACCTCAACACCAGGCAATCAAAAGAAAGTCACACACCCTGCAACCCTCACCCCAAATTTTGCCTATAAAAACTTCTCCCTGAAAACCATCAGAGTTTGGGGGTTTTGAGCATGAGCCAACCACTCTCCTTGCTTGGCCCTGCAGTAAAACTTTTTCTGCTCCAAACTCCGACGTTTCAGTTTTTTTGGCCTCATGTGAGTCGGGCACGTGAACTCGAGTCCTGTAATAAGGGGTGTTGCTGGCATTTAAGTGAATAGAGGGCAGGGATGCTGTTAAACATCCTGCAATGCACAGGACAGCCCCCCACAATACGGAATCATCTGGCCCAAAATGTCAATAGCACCCAGGTTGAGAAATCCTGCTTCATGGGGAAAAGAAAATGCCTTTGTTAGGGGAACCACTGACGGAAACCACCTGCTCTGGCCAGGCCCGACAGTAACCACTTGCATGAGTTATCTTACGACGGAAGGTCCTGGCAAGGAATGCAGAACTAACAAGCTACCACCAGAAGAATTCGGGAAAGGTCAAAAGGAGAGAGGAGACGCCAGTCTGTATGTCCTACCAACCTCCCAGAATCCTTCTCGGTGAAATCCATCTTGGCTGAGCCATGTGCAGGCCACCAGGAAGGACCCTGAGTCAGAATGACTGGCCAGAGACAATCCGGAAATTAACCCCATTACCATAAAACCCAAGACTGCCAGCCACGTGGCAGAGCAGTTCTCCTGGGTTCCCTGACCCTGCTGCTCTCCTCCCAGGCGCCCCTTTCCAATGAAGTCTCCTTGCTTCGTCAATGTGTGTGTCTCCTCAGACAATTCATTTCTGAGTGTTAGACAAGAGCCCACTCTCGGGCCCTGGAAGGGGTCCCACTTCCTGCAACACCTTTCCTCTCTGGGTTCGTCATATCAGTCTCTCTTTGCCTATTACACTAAACTTCAGTCTACACATCCCACTTACTACTCTGGTCAAGGCTGTTAAGAACAGAGAAGAGACAGGGCCCCTGAATGCTTCTGTCTCAATTGCATTTTGACAGTCGTTATCTGGATGGTGTTTGGATAGGGCCAGGGCATGTGAATAAAGCTCGCCTAGAAGCCAAATAGATTTGGACTTAAATTATCCACAGTCACTTCCATTTTTGGCTTTGAACCACTTTTGCAGATGTGGCCTCTGGTTGCAATGTGCCCTGGGAGAGTTCAAGCAAACACACACTCTTAGCCACCAAGTAGAAAACCTGAATATTTCCATATACACAGAGAAGATGAGTTCCCCCAGCCCACAAGGCTGACAAGCAACCCAGGCAAGCTTAGGCTCCTACAGAAGTCAGCTTCTTAATTGCACTAGGAGATCCACTAATAGGTTTGTCCTGGAACTCGTATGGTAATGCCTCACATCTTCATGGTGCTTTTAGCCTTGGAAAGGGTTTTCCTTTATACAACCTCAAGCTCTTGAAGAGGCAGGAACACGCAGAAAAAGAAATGGGTCTTATCCACCATGCACTGGGAAAGCCCCCAAATTCAAAAACACCCAGAATACCCCTACGTTAGAGACAATTGCATTATACACATAGGGCCTTTGAAGGAGACAGCGCACAAGCATAGCGCTTTCTTTCCTTCTCCCTGGGCATCGCTCCTGACTGCATCCCAGGCTTGAAGTAGAAGCGTCAACTGAGCTGCAGTTTAGTCAGAGAAAGGGAGATGCCCCAGAGTCTTGTCCAGAGTCACATTTCCTCCTCACTCCTCATGCCAAAAGAGGGACCAGCTTAATCACAACACAGACCTCTTTTGTTTGGGAGGCTGTACATTCGAGCTGGCTGACCACAGCAGAACTGCATTTGAATGGGAGAAAGGCAGCAAGGTTCCAGAATCGAGTGATTTTTTTTTTTTAATCTATATCATGGGCCAATCTTTAGAAACACTTCTTCAAGTTGTTTAAAGAGTATGGAAACGGAGACTCCACCCTCACCCCTGCCCCCCAAACCCCCTCAGCCAGAAACACAAACTCTTCGTTCCCCAAAGCAATACTTTTCTCCAGCGCCTTGCTCCCACACAAAAGCTTAATACTCTCCAGAACACTGGGCCACCCGGGGCTTAGGGAACCGAGGACAACAGATAAACTTGTCTTGCTTGGTGCCTCGAGGGACTTTCTCAGGGTAGCCTAGGAGAATTGCTAGGGCTCCCGCTGAACATAAGTAAGCCAGCTTCACCGGCACAGCAATGGGAACACTCGGCCATTTAGGGCAGACGGTTCTTTCTGGAGCTCGACTCAAGCTCGCAGTTCGTGCTCAGGGCGTTAAGGCGACAGCGGCAAGCACAGCAGAGCTTTCTCCGAGCTCTAGGTTGTTCTGAGAACGGGCAGGGAAAAGGGTTTCAGGTACCAGCCCAGCGGCCAGAGAGGCAGAGCCCCCGCACCCGCCTTTCCGGAGAGAGGTAGTGAGGGAGATAAAAGACAAAGCCGAGCTTTGGGGCTCTGTGGCCGGGCCAGGAGATGCTGCCAGCTAGCGGACCTAAGCGCCTGCAGGTTGCAGGTATGAATCTAAGCCATTTCTTCCCAGGAAGTTTCAAGAGGGTTCAGGGCGCCCGAGTACAGCGTGAGTGGTGGCGGCTGGGGAGGTGCCTCACGTGACCCGAAGGTGCAAAGATCAAGGAGGGGTCCAAGTGGCCGGTGACATCCACCCCTCCACACACACACAGTCGCCACTGCCACCGCTAAGCAACTTACTCCCTCCTAAAATACCGCTATCCATCCCCACTCCTCTTCTATCTAGGTTGGGTCTTGGATGACCGACCCTAACCCTATGGGTGAGAGGGGCAAGGATGTGAGAATTGGGCTGCGCCCCGAGGCTGCCTGCACTGGGTTACACTAGAAGGGTCAGGGATCCAAGACCCCCACGTCAGCTCCTGGCGACTCAGGGTCCCGCGCTCGGTGCCGAGGGCCTGCTGTCCACCGGCCGCTCGCCCGCGCTCTCGCTGGCTCAACTCCCCTTCCCTCGGGATGACCCGTGGCTGCCCATGCAGCCCCGCCACCAGCGGCTCAGAGCCCGGTCTGACGGGGGGCGGGGGGGGGGTCACAGTCCAAAGGAGGGGCACTCAGGACAAAGGGCAAATAGAGTCTGCCGGCCAGGCGCTCCGAGCTTCTCCGGTCCCCTCTACCCGAAACCGCGCTCAGCCCCCCAGTCTCTGTCACCACCTAGGGGAGGGGGAGGCCCGGGGAGAGCAAACGAATGAAACAGAAAATTCCGTACCGAGGGGGGAGAGATGAGACGGTGGGACAGGGCAGCGCGGGGGCTGACTTGGGGTTTCATCTGCGGCTTCCTTCCACCCCTGGCTACGGAGCTGCAGAGAAGGCAGGAGCTGCTGCCCCATCCTCCCTCTCGCTCTTTCCCTCCCCCTCCCCGCCTCCCCCGCCCTGCCCCGCCCGCCCTGCCTTGAGCTCAGAGTGTGTGAGGCAGCCGGTCCAGGTTGGGGGAGGTGAGAGGTGCTTTCGCCAACAGCAGCGGTCTCCCCCAACGCCCCCCCCCCACACACACACATACACACACCTCACAACCGCAACGGGTTCTCCCAGCTCGCAGCCACCCAAAGGAGAGGAGGAAGAGAAAAGGAGCAGAGGGAAGCGGGGAGCAGATAGAAGGGAAAGGGAAGAGCTCAGGGTTGGACATTTTTGGAGCTGGGGTGCGGAGGAGAAAAGGAGCGCGCCTCCTCGATTTTCCCCTCCCCACCCCTCTTTGCTTTTCTCTCCCCTTCGTTGTATAGCATTTTCCAGAAGCGGCAGCGGAAGGGGACAGAAACCTCTAGTCTAGAAAGATTTGGAAGGGTGGCCAGGGCTCCCGCCAGCCACTACCTAGCAGCTGGAGCTGGAGTGTGTGTGTGTGCATGTGAGAGCGCGGATGCGGGTCTCTCTGTCTCTCCCCGTGTCTCCTCTCTCTCCTCCTCACACTCCCGCATCAGCTACCTCTGTCAGTTCCCCGTGTCAGTTTCTTCCCCTGCTCTTATTGTGTGTCAGGCTGCGGGAAGGAGTGTGTGCCTTTGAAGCGGCCCACGTTGGGTCAGAGAGCCGGGAGAAGCGAGCGAGGACAAGGCAGGGGCGCGGGTAGAGCAGAGAGTTTCGGGGTGCTGACGAAGGCGAAAGGTGAGCAGAGCCGGCCGGCCACAGGGAAGTTTGGGAATGACTGAGAAGCAAAGGGAGAAATCACGGTAGGAGCCGGCACTTGCGCTTCTTGCCACGCCCCGCCCCTTTCCCGGTGCCCATCCGCCCACCGGCCAGGCAGCCTTGAGGCCCCGGCTGGGCTGTCCCAGGCGGTTGCTGTTGGCGCGCCGCGGAAGAACCGGTAAGGCGGCAGCACCGAGCTCCTTGGCTCTCGGACGCCAGACGACGCACATCCGAACAAATCGCTTGGCCTGGGGTAAGTCGACAGGCGGCCCAGAGCCCTCTGCTTTGCTGCCGGAGCGCAGCCAAAAGGCGGCGAGGTGCGGGCTGAGTGAAGATGCCGGGATGCTGAGGGCTGGGAGGCGCTGGCTGGCTGTGGGCTAGGGTGGTGGGGAGCAGAGCGAAGCAAGCAACAGATTGTTTTTTGGACACAGGGAGAGAGATATGCTGGGGCTCTAGGGGTGTCAGGACAAGGTGGCTCTTGGCAATGTCCAAAAACATCCTTTTCGTTTGGGATGTTCTCCTAAACCAGAGCTTTGCCCTACCCCTGGACAGTGATCTGAGATCAATATTGACCTGGGAGATGGGCATGGAATAAGGACACTGGCCCTTTGGCCAAAAGCCACTTTAAGATGCCGAGAGCCGGAGGTGAGCTCACAAGGACTCAGGGACCAGAGCCCCCATTGACCTTCTTTCTGTTTTGTATCCTTCAAACTTATGAAATGGCCAGATTCATTTCCCTGGATCCTTAAAGGAACCAGGAAATACAAATAGGGGGACATCAGTCAGATCTCTGCTCCAAAGTGGACACCCCCTCGCTCCCCAAACACACACACTGACTTGGACAGTCATGATCATGATTGTTCCCCCACACACACAGGTACTGAGCTGTATTTCCAGATCCTGATCTTTCTCCATGGTCTCTAAGAGTGAAACTAGGAAAAGGGCTCTTTACCCCTTTGCCAGTTTGGGATCTTCTTGCCATAGTCAAGTATGTGGTGATGGCTACCGCAGGAAGCCAGGAAAGCGGTCTGGAAGACAGGATCTCTGAACTTTACCTGAGTTTATCATATGAGTAGGAGAGACACAGGCTAATCAGTAATGCTCCCTTTAGAGATTGTGCACGTCAGCCTTGGCTTCAAAGGAAAAAATATTTACTACATTGACATGGCACCCAGATCCACTTGTCTATTGCTATATATTTATCTTCATGGCATTTAGCAAATAGGGCAAGTTTATATAGTAGCGTTTGTAATTGTCTATTGTCGGTCTCGGGCATTTTTTTGGTGTTCTACAGATGTTGGTGTTTGGTGTTATGTGATGTTTCCTTTCCTACAGACTCTTAAAAAGCTGAGATAAATGATGTCAAATGGTACCTTTCACCCAGTCTTTAACATCTGCTTATTCTAAACCAGAAGGCATGGAAATACATTTGCATAGTACCAAGTTGGTCTCAAAGCAAATGTTTAGACCAGGATAAAGGAAACCCAAAGGGTCAAGCTCTATCTGCCAGGTTGAAGGAAAAACTGAATGCCACTTGAAATCTGTTTTGGTCCCTGGAAGATGATGTTTTCATGAAGTTTTACCATAGATAGATAGATAGATAGATAAGTTTTACCATAGATAGATAGATAGACAGAGAGGCAGATAGATAGAGTGTGACACTGCTTTCATAAAGTTGTAATATATGTGGTGTGTATGTATTTTTTCTAGAACTCAGATCAACTCCATACAATCTGGGCTCTGTGCTGCTGTAGCCGAGTGGGGAGTATTTGAATTTGTGTTTCCAAAGCATCCAGGCCCCTCTGTTAAACTTCCTATTTATTATTATGTTACCAAAATACAATGAATTACCTCTTTCCAACTCAGCAAATGAGAGAAACAGATTTTGCATTAAGCGAACTGTTTATGTTGCATCAGGCAATTCGTTCTAATGCTCACTGCCGAGAGGAGAGAACAAGGATTACTCAATAGGAACTGAAAAGGTGCCTGTTCTGTTACTTTTTTAGGCAGTCATAAGCAAATATCTTCTTAGGTTAAAATTACACTTTCCCATAAATAGCAAAGACCAGGTTGCAGACAGGTAGGAAAGAATCAGCAGCTTCATACTAGGGGAAGGACTGAAAGTGTCAACAGGCATGAAGCCTAAAGTATAGGTCTTTGCTCTGTTCTTGGTGATGTGAGTATCTGGCTGCTGCAGTGGGTCCTGGTCCACGGTTCCTCAGGGGACAAGGAGATGGGCAGTTCAGGGATACAGAGCCATGTAGTCCTCAGCTGTGTTGACACACATTCACCTGGCTTTAGTGTATGCTCTAACGCAGAGACCTGGACCAGATAACATCTGCCATTTCTACCAGCTATAAGAGCTATAGCACTATGAGTCCATTCTTTCTAGAATTAACAACTGAAACCAGAATGACACATAGAACCACAGTGCTTAGAGAAGGCCAGGCCAGAAAATTACAGATGCAGTGGGGATGAAGAGGAAAAGGATAGGACAGAACCCAAAGATGTTTTGAAACACGGAAAGAAAACCATCCAGGTGTTTGCTTTCTTTTGCTTCGGCTGGGGATGGAATTAGTCCAGGAAATTGATTAAGAAGTGAAGCACCCTAAAATTGCCTACAATTTGCCTTGTAAACACTGCAAACAGTGAGAGAATTCCTTAGAACCTGAGAATGGGGAGCACTGAAGTACATTTTCACTTTTGCCATCGCATTTCACTCCTTGGCATATTCAATTCCAATCTATGAGCCATTCAGGTGCTTAATGATCGAATGGATAATTTCAAACATGTCATGCTATTGCCCTCCAGCCTGCTTCCAAATATTCTACTTTGTCTTTTGCCATGACTCCATCACTGAAAGAGAGGGACCAAAATATTTCTGCCTGCTTTACTTCTGCCAAAGTTTCTTGTTTTCAGCTAAGTACACAAAGTCGTTCAGAAGCCTCCTGTGAGCTGGTGGGGAATAAGAGGAGCAGGACCTTTCTCCCCAGAGTGCCCTGTGCCACCGGCCTGATCCGGCCTGGCTAGTTTCCAGATTTCTGGGGAGGGGTACGACAAAGTTTGCAGCCTGCAGACAGAAATGATGCCTCATTCTAGGCAGAAGTTGTAGCTAATCAACCCCAGACCAGGGCTAAGCTGAGGCTCGCCACTGAGTCCAGAGCTTAGTAGCTGAGGTTTCCATAGTATCATCCTTTCTAAACTCACATAGCTTCACTTCTGTTGGTGGATCTCTCAAGCCCTTTGTCCAGTGAGACCAACCAACCCATCCCAATAGCAAGGAAGGAGTCCTGAATGACCCAGCTGTGGTCTCATGAGCAAACATGTATACCATACTCAACTGAGCAAGAAGAGATCATTTAAAAAATAACAATAATAAAAGCTGGTGGGACAAAGCAAAAATTGCAGTTCGCTGGGTCAGGGAACTCTGCAAGTTCCCTAGGTTTGGTTGTCCATCACTCAGTGTGGAGTTGATGCTGGTAGCCCACGCAATTGCCCCAGCTTTTTGCCTTAGCAAGGGCAAGGAAAGAGCTGATGGTAGGAAATAAGCAGGGATCTTGGCAGGGTCCAATCCCCTCATATCTCCTATAAAGAAATTGAGGCCCAGAGAGTAGAAATGACTTCCCCAAAACATAGAACCAGCTAGTGACAGAACCAACCCAGGGCTGCCTGCTGGTACTGAATATATTTCCTAAAGCTCTCTGAAGATCTTTCCAAAAAATTAAGAGGTAACAAAGGCCAAGTTTATCAAGATCACAGACCTCTACTTCCATCCCGTATTTATATATTCATACTTATATGTTTATTGCCATATCTCTGTGCCTTGCCTTCTCACCCACCATCTGCCCCCAGCGCGTGTGCGCGTGTGCACGCACACACGCACGCACGCACACACACACACACACACACACACACACACACCTATCTTGCTAAGAAAACATGGCATATGCCTATAGCCAGTATATTCAGGTGGAGGGCAGAATTAAACATGACAAAGATTTAGCTGCTCACACCTATCTGATTGATATGGCTCCCACCACCAACAGCAAGACATCTACAAAACCCAGTCTCTGCTGCTCGCTTTTAGCTTTGAGGAACGGAAGCTGGTAGAATCTAGTAACTATGGTCTAGGCTTTGTATACTCAGAATCGGCACCCACAAATATGTATGCATACACACACACACACACACTTCCTGAAAAATTAAAACAAAGGAAATAGAAAAGAGAAGGCAGATGATTTTCATAGTAAAGTATGAGAAGGAGGAAGGTTTGCAGGGAGGCTGTTTCCTGCCTCCATTCTATAGCCCTGATGCCTGGTTTCCATTAATCCCACCATAGTTTCTTTTAGGATCTGAGAAAAGATACCAATGAAGACATGTCTATTACAGCCCAGAAGAATGATATGAAAAACTTTCACATTATAGGGAGAATACCACAAGGACAGGAAAGAGGCTAGAATGAGTGGGCTAAGGCCTTGCTATTCCAAGTGTGGTCCCCACAGTGGTAGCACCACCATCCCCTGGTAGCTATTTATAAATACAGAATCTCAGACCCTTCCTCAGACCTACCGAATTAGAATCTGACATTTAAGAATATCCCCCAGTGATTTTTTTTTGTATGCTAAAGTTTGAGAGGCACTGGCTAGAGCTTATCCCAAAAAGCATCAGAAAGTCATTTGAAAATAAACAACTACCTACTGGGCATGTAGGGACAATTCATGCAGCTTATCATTTAAAAAACTAAACATATGAACTTTCCCCATGTCCACTTCTCTCTGTATTCAGTGTAAAAGCCTTAAGTTGAATCTCTCCTGCCTCTTCTTCCTTTGCATCTCTGTCTGTTTTCCTCTTCTGCTTTTAAGAGCCCACGTGATCATACTGGGCCTACCTGGATCATCCGGGATAATCTCCTTATTTTAAGGCATTCTAATTAGCAACCTTAACCTAACACATTGTCAGGTTCTGGGGATGTGCTGACATATTTACAGGGCCATTACGTTGCCTACCATAATCTTCTATGTGTTGAGTGCTACAAATACATTATCTTAAGTAATCTTCACTACAGTCTCTAAATGATAGGTGTTATTACTCCCATTTAACAGATGGGGAAACAGGATCAGGCAAGTTAAGTGGTATGCCTGATATTGTACAGCTAGTAAACGGTGGAGGCACAATGGGAACATAGGTGTCTCTTCCTCCAAATCCTGCATTTTCCCCTTGGCTTGCGTTATAATGCCTGCTCATTATCAGAAAGCTCTTTCGATTGTTATTTTTGTTTTCCTTGTTGCTGTTTGTTGTTATTTTGGTTCGTGTTTTCTCTTTTTTATTTAAATTTTTGAATAGATAATTTATGCCCATTGTTTGAAAATCAAAATATATAAAAGGGTATTCAGTGACAAGCCTCGCTTCCACTGTTTCCCATCTACTTGGTTGCCATCACCCCTGCCTCATTTTATGTTTTCCCCTCTAGAACTTCTGAATGAAAATGTAAGAAACTATGAATTGACGTGCAGAAAGGTTTCTACATCATAACAAAACCTCTCAAGCTACAGCCCAAATCCATTTTGTCCTTTTGCTGCATTCTCAACACAACACAACTTTGGAAGAACTAACACCTGTGTTAAGGGACAAATCTTCGGGCCAATCAGTTATGCAAGCAATTGGTGACCACGCCCACTTTCTATACCGCTTTATAGTCCCACTGACCCTATGGTGCTCACCTGAATACTCTGTACATCATATAACCCTAATGCCTCAATATTTTTGTATATCCCACCAATTTTATCTGAACATTCCAGAATCCTGGAATTCCAGGAAGCACAAACACAAGAGGGGAGGGGTGGGGGAGGGAGATAGAGAAAGGAGAGAAGTGTTCACAGTGCACACTGGGAGAAAAAGCATTAAAAATTCGTGAAATATAGTTATCATTACCCCACAGAGTAACAAGGGGATCATATTTTAGTATAAATAAGCCCAATGTCTTATTTATAAATAATCTTTTAAAAATTGACACAGCTTTCCATCTAACTTGCAAAAGAACGTGGAACTTTTGCATAGTTGTAAACACTGAAACAGACTACCATATAGCTGGGTGGAATGTAATATATCAACAGGCAGAGAAAAAGATGACAAGTTTGGTTTAAACAAAGAATTGAGTAAAACTGATAACAAAATCAATACGCCACAGTTAGTTATTTCTGTTATCCCTGCTATGGACATTGTAACTTAAGAACTGCTTCTTCCCAACATATCAGTTGCATGCAGTATATACTTGCCTTCTCATAGCACAAAATGGAACATCTTATCATCCTTTTTTTGTTTAAACCAGTGTTTTTCAAAATGTGGGCAATGATTCATTAATATACTGTGAAATCAGTTTAGTAGTTCATCACCACTATTTTTAAATAAAATAGATTAAAAGAGAGAAATGTGAATCACATGTAGTAAGAGTAAACATTGTTTCATGAAACTTTTGTTCAGTACCGTATGTGTGTGAGTCTGTGCGTGTGAGTGTGTGGTGAATGTATGTGTGAGTATGTGCACGTTTGTGTGTCTGTTGGATCCTATGTAAATTTTTTTTTGGCTGTGGGTTACTGTCAAAAAGTTTGATAAACAGTGCTTTGAATTATTGGAACCACTGGCCAGATATTATAAATAATCCTTATAAAGAAATGAATCTCTGCCTAAACATAAAAACCTTGGTCTTCCTGAACTATTAGGGAACTCTATGCTACCCTTTGGCATTGTAGTACCAAATCTGTGGCAATGCCCGGAAAGCAACAGGGATCCAAAGAAAAACTTAAAAATCCAATAAAAATGGGAATGCTTTCTCTCTGTGATGCAAGAACATCTGGGGATTTATGACATCTGGATTTGGAACTGAGCTTCCCAGTTGGCACTTCCATTGCCATCTCTTAGATACAGTGGCTCAGGGGCCCTGGCCAGTACTGAACATCACCTGAAAGTCTGCAGCTTACATAAAATATTATACCTCAAAAGCCACTTGATGCTATAGACTGTGCTGACATCTTCACAAAGTGGTCATCCCCAGAAACATTTCCTAGATTGGTACCATTTAGTCTAATAAATACCAAGCAATAAAGAAAGGTACGTTTGGGGCTAAATCAAGGAAAGAGCTGATGAAGTGGTAATGGATAAGTAAAGGTTTTCCTAGCACCGCAGGAAAGAGGATTTTCACGTTTGTCATAGGATAATTACAGCAGCGAAGAGAAAACTGAGAGAGCGAATGGGGAGGAAAGAAAGAGGAGAGTGTTAAGTAGTAATTAAACAGTCAAATCCTCCAAGGGTTAACTGAGCCCCTACTGTCAAATCACTTGACAGATGTTCACTGAGTGTGGACTAGGTGGAAGGCACTGTGGGATACAAATGCGCATGCCCACCCTTTCCCTCTAGGAGCTTACAACATGATCAGGAGTGAGTTGGATGAAGTAAAACTGTGGTATGGCTGAGTAGGATGCTGTGGTTTAATCCATTCATGGAAATCTACGCAGGCACATCTAAGAGACAGAACTGGGAAATTAGGTTGTGGTAGGTCTGTGGAGAGCTTTATACGTTAGGATGTGGCTAGATTTAATTTAATGTATGAAACAGAGATAGCAATGGATTTTGAGATAAGAAATGAAATAATGATAGCAATGTTTGGGGATGATTATCCTGGAAATCGTATACAGGAAGGATTGGTGGAGGAGCAAGCAACGGCAGGCATACTGGTTAGGAAGCAATTATAGAAATCCAGGCATGAGGAGTAAGTGACACTGTGGTTGAGTATTGAATCTGAGTCCAAACCCAGTGTGATGTGATTCTAGCTCTGCCACACTGAGCCTTAGTTTTCTCGTCTATGAAGAGGATACTAAGAAGACCTACCTCATAGGAATGATATGAGGATAAAATGAGTTAATACATATAAAGTACTTAGCCCAGTACCTGGCCACAGCAAGCACTTGATCCATGTTAACGGTTATAGATTTTATTACTGTTATTGTTACTGTAGTAGTGGGCCTGGAAAGGCGGGGCAGTGAAAGACACCATAAGGAACAGTAAATATATTATGGTGAACTGTTGTATATACGCGATGAAGGTAGTCAAAGATGACTGCAAGTTTTGTCCAGGTAACAGAGAATGATGATGCCATAAGGAAATGTGAAGGTGGGGTGAGATGGGAAGATGATGAATTGAGATTTTGATATAGTATTAAGTTTGAAGCCAGACAAGGCATCCTTGTAAAAATGTCCACCAAGAAATTTAGATGTGGGAATGGAGCTCAAGAGAGAGGTTAGGAAATGAGATGAAAATCTGGGAAGTCATAGATATACATATAAAAATTTTATCTCTAAAAAGTAGATTTACAATGTCTAAGGAAGAAAGTCAGAAGAGGGGGAAAAGCAGATAAAGTAGAACCTGATGGTCCACGTTAACTGGAAGGAGAGGCGCCAGAGAAAGAGTGGTGGAAGGCAAAAGGATAACTGTGCCAAGCATCATGGACAATTCAGAGGAAGAACATTCTATGCCTTGTGAACTTAAGATGCTTATAATCCCGATGAAACAATATGATTTTGAGACTTGTGACAGAGAGCATTATAAAGTATGGAATATGTAATAATGACATTCGATTTAAAAATATAAGCTCTTGGTTCCAAAATATACCTTATTTTATTGACTAGAGAGGTGAAGAAATTTTCTTGGGTGTTTTAGCCCTTGAACGATGGATGACATTTGGAGATATATGGGGGGATGCATTTCAGATGAGAGGAATCATGTGATCAAAGTGAGGAGTTAGAAATTGGCACATCAAGGTTAAGGGAGAGAGAGGAGATACATCTGACAGGAGTGAAGAGAAGATTAGGAAAGGGAAGAGAGGAAAACTTTTTTCAAATCAACCACATAGTTAATCTCCAGTCCCAACTAAGGAGAGATTTAAAATGTTCAGTCTCATCTTCACTTTAAAGCTAGATGTTTCATGTCATTTTTTTCTAACATGAAACTGGACTTCCAGTTTTCTCAATTAAGCGACTGAGTGAACAGTGTTGCTGTTAAGAAGAACAAGGAATGATGGAGGGAAAAGAGCAGGTTAGGGTGAGGGGATACAGGGGTAGGAGAGAGATGATGAGTTAGGTGTGGGACATGTTGAGGTCAAGGTGCCAGCGGACATCCAAGTACAGATGTTAGATATGTGGGTCTAGGACTCAAAATAGAAGTCTGAGCTGGAGACATAGATTAGGAAATCAACATCCCATCATAGTGATAACGATGATGATGACAACTATTTTATTAAATATACACTACATTAAAGGCATGGTTGCGAGAGTTTTCCTAATAATGAATCATTTAACCTTCATGACAAACCTATGAGGTACCACAAGCAGTATCTATTAGAGCCAGGATTTAAACCCAGGCAAGCAAAACTCCAAAGCCCATGCGCTGAGCTACTATGTTAACAGCAGGTGTTAGTCATGGAACTAGAATCAATTATTCTAGCAGAGTAGCGTAAACAAAGAAATAAGTTAACTACTAATCCTTGGAAATGCCAACATTTGAGAGGTAGGTGGGAGAAAGGAAGCTTTCCGAAGAGGCTAAGAGATCATAAAGGTAGGAGAACTGGAAGTAAGTGTTGCCTTCAAAATCATGGGGGGAGAAAGAAAGGGGGTGTGTATTATCAGCACTGAGAGCTGTAACCATTGGATTTGACAGTTTGAGGAGCGCTGAATAATGTAATGGCTAGAGCTGAGGTCAGCGAACCACAACCATGGGACAAATCTGGCCTACCACATGTTTGTGTATGGGCTGCAAACTAAAAATGATCTTCACATTTTTAAATGCCTGGGGAAAAGTCAAAAGAAGAAGAAGATTTCATGACATGTAAAAATTATAGGCAACTCAACTTCAGTGTCCATAAATAAAGTTTTATTGGGAATGCAGTCACTCTCATTCTTTTATATATCCTCTATGCTGCTTTCAGACCACAATGGCAGGGCTGAACAGTAGACTATATGGCATGCAAACCCTAAAACCTTTATTATCTAAGCCTTTACAGAACAAGTTTGTGGGCCCCTGAGTTAAAGAATGGGCTCTAATGTCAAATCACCTCTATTTAAATCCCAGCTCTACCACTCACTAGGCTATGTGACCTTGTACAAGTCACTTAGAAGCTCTAACCAACACCGTCTGTAAAATGGAGATTATAATAGTACTGACCTCATAGGATTGTTGCGAGGATCAAATAAGACAATTTGTATAAAGTACCTAACAGTGCCTGGTTCATATTTAGAACTTAATGTGAGCTGCTGTTAATGTTGTGATGTGGTAGAAATCCGTCACGGAGACAGAAGCCAAACTGGAGATGAAGACTAAACAAATGGAAGCTATGATTTTGAGAATTTTCACAGCAGAGTTGAGAATGGGGAAGGAAGTAGCTGGGGTGGGGGGGGGATTCTTATTTTTGATGGAGAGACGCAAACACATTCAAGGGCTGAGAAGGGGAGAATTGGGTGAAGAAGACTGAGCATATGGGAGAAAAGAAATGGAACAACACACTGTGGAGGTAGGAGGTGGAGGACCAAAAGCAGGGGTGGGGAGATTAGCCTTAGAAAGGCGTGGGAACAGCTGAAAAACGAAAATAAAGTTAGATACAAATATAAGATTTGCCGTGGAGTGGTGGAAGTTCATATCTCAAAGACCCTTTCTTCTGTGAGGCAGGAGACAAGCTCTCCTGCTGTGAGGCAGGGGGCAGTGGGACAGGATGGATCCCTGGATGTGGGACTTTCAAAAGGAAGTAGACTCAGGAGATGCAAAAGGGAGGTGTGTGTGGAATGGCACTGGAGGCTCGGCCTAGCTCGGAAAATCAGAACGTGGCGGCACCAATCTGCACAGTCATGTAACTTTCTCTAGAGGTATTTCAAAGTCTGGGAGAAGAGATCTAGGAAAGGAAGAGTTGAGTTGGGTCAGGATTTGCAGATGGGTTGAAAGACTTGGAAAATGCGGCACCACCCCTGGCAACCACTTGATCCCGCACCAGCCTGTCCTCGGAACCACTATCTTATTAGCAGGCCCTGCAGCTTGCTCAACTTCATCCTGCCTGGTTTGGCATCGAATTTGCACAATGGCACGGCCTCCCCAGACATTTCTAGATTTTCTTCCCTGAAATCTCTTTGCAACGTGATAAGAGACAGACGGTAGGCTGGAAACTCGGAGGAGGAACGTAAACTGTGACTTTTCGGAGAGGGAGTGGTACTGCTGAAGGGTGAGGGCTAGTGCCAGAGGTAGCTTGAGTACCGATCAGGACTCCAAGAGCCCAGCGATAGAATCCCTTTTAATTTGCAAGAGGCAGGATGCAAGCTTTATGGTGTCCTGACATGGATCCAAATAAAATACTACAGCAGTTAGGTTTGGTTCCCTTGAGACTCCAGAGGTAAAGTGACAGGGCTCACAGACCAACTCCTGTCTGGACAAACTAAAGACAGAGCAGGGGTCGGGGAAGGAGACGTGTGTCCCTACTTGCTGGAAGAGGCCGGAGATACAGGAAACAAATGCTTTGGCCAGGAGTCAAGGTGGCAAGGAAGAAATGGAACAACGCGTGCTCCCAAACAGGTGCCCACTAGGCCCCCTTGAGATGTGCAGTCAGCTGACACTACAACAGGGTAGTTCTCAAGATTCTGTGCCACACTACCTTCAGAGAGCTCGAGCCTGGAGAAAGTGAGTCTCCTGAAGGCACGTCCCCATCCTACCTTGACCTTCTGGCCTGGGGCCCAGACAAGTATGTGTTCCCCTAGAGGCTGCCAGGCACATCGGTGGGTCTGATAACATGATGGAGGGGACCAGCTGGCCTTCAGATAGCACCGTATATTTCCAGAGCACTTTCTTATCTAGCCTTTTAAGTAGACTAGTATAGTGTGAAGAGCACTACCCTAGGGGTCAGGAATTTAAGCACTAGCTCTGCCACTTACCAGCACTATGACCTTAAAGAGGACACTTAACCACTCCGGGCCTCAGCTCTTAGCATTTGTAAAATGAAGATAAGAGTAGTACTGTTCTTACAGAGTTGTTGTAAGGATGAAATAACGGTGCTTAGCACAGAGCCTGGCTTGTGATAAGCATTCGTTAGCTTCCTCCGCCTCCTCCCCCATCATCCTCATCCCCATGTAACATATAAAGATTTGAAGTGTGACTGCCGACAAAATTAAGCCTGAACCTCGGCTTTACCACTTACAGGTCATAAGACCTTGGGCAAGTCACATACCTCCCTGAGCCTGCTTCCTCATCCTCAGTTTAAAGCAAACTTGCCGATTAAACAAAATACAGTGTGTGGAAAGTATACAGTACCACCCAGATGCTCATTTTCTGTTTGAAAGAGCATCACCCCATTTTTACAGACAGGAAAAGGGACCTGAGAGGTAAAGGCGTTTTATCCAATGAAGCAATGGCAAACCAGGGATGAGAACCCAAGACCCCTCTACTCCCAAGCCAGGGCTCTTCCCACTCATGTCCTCTGGGAGCAGTAGGTCCTCTACCCAGAAGAGAGGGTCCCATCTGGTCCCAGCAGTGGAGACTGCTGATGTGTGTGCTTCCCTGCTGCTCACCAGCCAGAAAGGCAGCAGCACAGACTGAGCCCCTTTCAGGCAGATGTCAGAAGCGAGAACTTCACAGCCTTCTCCTAACTCCTGTAGCAACCGAACAGTATTTGGAAATAGCGGGCTCCAGCTGTCCTCATACTCGAAATACTTTCCTATCCCCACTACCAGCCGACCTTGGCATCTGAACCTCCAGCAGGTCAGCATTGTTCCTGTAAGCCTCAGTCCTTATTCCAAAGATGAACTCCCTAGGACCTGCCTACAAGGCCTGCTACCAAGGATCAGGCATCAGCTCAGTAGTAGGAATCAGATTCTCCAGCTCTTTCTCTCTCTGGGAGGGGGGAAGAGGGAGATTTAAACTACAGGACACTGCTCAGGCCTCCTGTACAGCTAGAGAGCACTGGGAACAGCAGAGAAGACATGATAAACAGAGAGAGGGACACAAAAAGGGTAGGCTGATAAAGCAACTCATCTGTACCCTGTCTGGGGATGGAGGGACAGGAAGGACTGAAGAGACATCCCTAGAAGGTTAAAAAGAGCACGGATTTGAATGCAAAGGTCAGGGTTCCCATGCTATCAGCTAACTTCTTAACCTCTCTAAGCCTCAGTTTTTTCACCTGTAAAATGGGAGGATAATACCATCTACCTCACCGGATTATACTGTAAGAAGAAATAATGTGTATGAACATGCTTAGAAATCCCTACCCAGACATAAGGGATTATTAGGACTCCAGCACCAAAGGCACCCAGTGAACCTCCCAAGGGAGGCTTAAGGGTGCAGTGACCTTGACAGCTAATGACCAGACGAGATGCAACTGGCGTGCCTCCCAGCCCCTCTGCTGTTAAGTGGAGCATGTCATGCACCTGCCATGCTTCATCTCTCAGTCTTTCTCCAGCAAAAGGGGAGTTTACCAGCTCTCCCAGGGGCCAGCAGTAGGTCTTAAGATCTCTGATCCCAGAGCAGAGGAGGTGGGCAATGGGCAGAGGTTCTTGAGACTACATGTCTTTCTGGCCACAACCTCCAGACAGACATAACACCCCTGGCACAAGCTAGGGAGGCAGAAACAATTAGGTCGACCTCTGAGACATGGCTCTGGAGTCATTGAAGCAGTGACATAATTAGCCTGCCAAATCTGAGACCACAGACACACATTCCAGCAACATGGCAAAACAGCTGTCTCAGGAAATAAAGCAATATATAAATAATTACTGAGACTATTAGCTATTTTTTCTCTCTCTCCCTTCCCCATCCCTGACACTACTGGGATCAAAGGCCCCACGAGGGTGACAGTCAGAGGAACAGAGGTGACAGCGGAAGGAATAGCTGGGGCCAAGGACTCCATTTGGCCAGAGGCTGAGAACCCTGCAAAAATGTCTGCCTGCAAAGCCCCAAGGGGCGCCACAGTCTTCTCTGTGAGGACAGCAGGCAGGGATGAGCTACCTCCAGTAAGAGATGGAAAAGAGGTGAGACTGGTGATAGGACAGAGAGGTACCTAAGGCCCGCTTTTCAGGACCCCATGACTCAGCCCCAGCCCCAGAGAGGTGACTGGCCCCAAGCAAGGCTGAGCTTCCCAGTGTGTGAGGTAGGGAAGTAGAGAGAGTGGCAGGATGCTGGGCTGTGCATTCCACCCTGCACGGGCATTCCCACCATACCTTCCTCTTTTCTTTTCCCAAATAAGCCCTGCACCTAAAGTGACAGGAATGGGGACAGTCATTACACAGAGGTAAAAATCACACTTGGTAAAGAGGGAACAAGCCGGCCACATTGGCCCTCAAGCCAAGCAATTTAAAGTTCTTTGTACTCTCCACTAGAATTTGTTTAATTTATTTTATTAAACACTTGCTTTATGCCAGATACTATTATACAAATATTAACTCATATAATCTTCATAACAGCCCTGTAATGTAAAGACTATGATACTTCCCATTTTACAGATGAGGAAAGCAGGATATTAGATAAATTGCCTAAAGCAACACAGCTAGTATATGGTAAACTCAGGATTTAACAAAACTACAATGAGATATCATCTCACACCGGTCAGAATAGCCATCATCAAAAAATCTACAAACAACAAATGCTGGCGAGGGTGTGGAGAAAAGGGAACCCTCTTGCGCTGTTGGTGGGAATGTAAATTGATACAGCCACTATGGAAAACAGCATGGAGGTTCCTTAAAAAACTACAAATAGAACTACCATATGACCCAGCAATCCCACTACTGGGCATATACCCTGAGAAAACCATAATCCAAAAAGAGTCATGTACCACAATGTTCATTGCAGCTCTATTTACAATAGCCCGGAGATGGAAACAACCTAAGTGTCCATCACTGGATGAATGGATAAAGAAGATGTGGCACATATATACAATACAATATTACTCAGCCATAAAAAGAAACGAAATTGAGTTATTTGTAGTGAGGTGGATGGACCTAGAGTCTGTCATACAGAGTGAAGTAAGTCAGAAGGAGAAAAACAAATACCATATGCTAACACTTATATATGGAATCTTAAAAAAATGGTTATGAAGAACCTAGGGGCAGGACAGGAATAAAGATGCAGATGTACAGAATGGACTTGAGGACACAGGGAGGGGGAAGGGTAAACTGAGAGGAAGTGAGAGAGTGGCATGGACATATATACACTACCAAATGTAAAATAGATAGCTAGTGGGGAGCAGCCGCATAGCACAGGAAGATCACATGGGTACTCTGTGACCACCTAGAGGGGTGGGATAGGGAGGGTGGGAGGGAGACGCAAGAGGGAGGGGATATGGGGATGTATGTATATGTATAGCTGATTCACTTTGTTATAAAGCAGAAACTAACACACCATTGTAAAGCAATTATACTCCAGGAGGGAGGGAGACGAGACGCAAGAGGGAAGACATATGGGGATATATGTATATGTCTAACTGATTCACTTTGTTATAAAGCAGAAACTAACACACCATTGTAAATCAATTATACTCCAATAAAGATGTTTAAAAAAAAATCAGGATTTGAACCCAGGCTAGCCCAATTCCAGAGAAGAGACCATGCTCTTAACCTCTGTGTTATGCTTCCTGACAGCTGAAATTCAAACTGTACACCTGCTATGTTTTGCTGGAATTCTATAGTTGTTTGTGGGCATCCTCTACCAGTCTAAGCATTGATGGTGGGTTCCATAAGGGCCAGGCCAGGCGTTGCTGGGTCACTGCCAAATTCCTAGGGCCTAACATAGGGGCTCAATGATTAAATGAAGTTATTCATGAATTACAGATTCAATAAGTATTCTCTGAAAACCAACTAAATGCCAAATACTATGCAAATGTTTAGGTTGGGGGAGAAGTAGATAAGACCCATCTCCTTACCCCCAAGCTTGTTTTATTTGTGGAAAAACAAATAACTGCAATACCTTGAGACAGCAGCTATTTTCAATGTATGGACAGAATTACAGACAACTCTGGGACCAGGAAAGCACAGAAGCAGGACTGTTTCGTTCTGCCTGGCGAAGACAGGGAGAGCTACTGAGAGGGGAGGTAACATTTGAGCTGCAACTTGAAGGAGAAGTAGGTATTCACAAGCAGAGAACAGGTGTCAGGTGGCAGCATCCCAGGCAAAGAAAAAGCATGAGGGAAGTTAGCAATGTGCTGGGGACAAGTCGTCTGGTGTGGCTGGAGTCTAGGATATGTGAGTGGGAGTAGCAGAAAGATACCTCTGGATAGCTAGGTAGAGGCCTACTGATCAATTCAAACTTGATCCTATAGCCAGAGGAAAATCAGCAAACTCTTAAGTATGGGAAAGATATGATCAGATTTGTGTTCTGGAAACCTCATAATCACTGAGTGAATGACAGAGAAGAGCATGAAGTCAGGGAGATCACACAATAGGAGGTTACAAGAGTCCAATAGAGTGATGGCAATGTCCCAAACTCAGACAACATCTATAGGAATAGAGAGAAGGGAATGGACGTGAGAAACGTTTTCGAGGCTGTATTGACAGCACTTGGTGATGGGATGTGGGAGAGTGATGGAAAAGGGGGATTCAAGGATGACTCCCACTTTCCTGGCCTGGGAAACTGCATAGATGGTGTTGCCAAAGACTAATATAAAATATGTGTGGTAGATGAAGATGGGAGTAGTGATGAATTTGGTATTAGATCTGTTACGTTTGAGGTATGTGTAAAGGGATTACATACCAGTGGTGATGCCCAGTCGGCAGTTGGACACCTAAGTTCAGGAGGAAAGTAGAAAGAGATTAGATTTGCTATTCATGGCTATACAATTCAGTCATAGAAACTATGTGTGTGAGTGTGACTGATCTTTTTTAAAATGACCCAGAACATAACTTGATCCATCCTATGTTGAAAGGGAACTCTCTAGGTCTTCAGATGAAAAGATACGGCTTGCTTTTCTATGACCCCATTATCTAAACTTTTCAGTAGGGGGATTATTCCCATACAACATTTCTAGATGATTAAGGAAAATCAATCACTGATATGGACAAAGCAGAGGGTTGGCTCCCATTCTGAGGGCATTGAGCCAGAGACCCTGGGCACTTCCTTCCCATTTCCAAAGCTAGCTGTCTGAGATGTATGGGCTGCCATAGTGGAAGCCCATAGTGCTCCATGGACTCTCCATTACAGAAGGGGCTTCATCTTTCTTCCAGTTGTCCCCTGCCCCTGATGACTCATTGACTAGAGGCCCAGAGCAAAGCCTGGCAATAGCTTTTTCTCTTCTGAGGAAAATAAAAAAAAAAAAGAAAGAAAGAAAAAGGGCGTTGATGGTAAATTGCTTGGTGACTTTGAGTAATTTATCCTCTCTGTTGCCTGGGAAATAATGGTATTTAGCTGACGTATTTCACCAGAAAGCTTTGAGAATGAAATGAGCTAAAGAGTATGAAAATGTCTTTAAAAATATATTGCATTGTAGGTGAAATAGATCATAATTTCAAGCACCCAGATCCTTGGACTGTACTTTACAATCTATCATTGTTCCAATCAAAAGTGATATTTTTACTCCGCCTCCATTTACTTTCCTATATATGAAAGAAGTGACCGTGGAACTTTGTTATTTTGAAGTGTTTGTATATTTGGGGTAGGGTGGGGAGTATGTTGGCTTGTCAACAAACTAAATTTTTATAAATGGCTTTGGCATAAGTAAGCACTTAAAATGCTAAGTCTATTTTTTACACTACCTGACATTATTCTTTTAATCTTTCATATATCTTCCTCCAGTATCTCTTTTGCTACAAGGAATTCATTCAGGCATACACTACTGAACCCAAGCCCCTGTAAGGAAAGGGAAAAAAAAAAACCCAATCTCCCTGTGCCTCTGTGCCTGCTCTACAGGCAGAAGGGCTCCTTTATTTAAATTAATAAAATAAAAATTAAGGCGTCATTAATTTTCTAGGGCTGCTGCCTTCAGGTGCATTTTAAAAAAGGAGCAAGCATCAATCCCTGAGATGTCTATAGTTCTCAAAAGCCAAAAATGAGCATGAAGACGTGCTAATATCAAGCAGAGACAGTACTGCACAGGTGAGGAAGGAGGAAGACATGCCAATGAATAAGAGTTCTTCAGCCCATAAAAGGTAAGCCTGGATAAAGCCAACAGACTTGCGATCTGAATGAAATAGCAAGAAAGGTGAATCAGGACACAGTGAAATTAATGTCATAATTTTGGTTGGCCCTGCCTACAGTCCAGAGTTCAAACATGCCAGTCTAGAATCTCTAGGTCTCCTCAAGCCCCAGATTCCCACAATACAACAAAATGAAATGGACTTAAACAGCCTGAGACTTGTCCTTTTGCAAACTAGCCTAAGACATCAATAAACAACTTCTAAGCAGAGAAAACATTTCCGGTGATGCCACCACCGTTCTTCAGTCTCATGGACTAAAAGCCTGGGTCATCTTACCTTCCACCCTTCCTTTGCCCCACATGGTGAAATCGAGTCAATAAGCCCAGTTTATTTATCTTCTACGTGGTGTTGCTGCATATCTTACTGCATTTTCCCACTATTAGCCTAGTTACAGCCCTTATCACTTCCTGTCCAGACCATGCGGTAGCCTCCTGGCTGGTCCAACTGCCTCCAGTCTCTCCATCCTGCACACTGTCACCAGATTCATCCTCCCTCGACATTATCCTTTGCTCAAAACCTCCAGTGCTTCCTCAAGGTGTACAGGATAAAGCTCAAACTCCTCTCCCAGGCCTCCTAGGCCTTTCCTTAGGTGGCCCTAACCACATTTTCAGTGTTATCTCCTCCATAAACCCTTCACTCTAGAAAAACAGCTACTTGCAGTTTCCCCCGGCACAACCTATGCTTCCCCCACATTTGCCTGTACCATGTATTCAATCAAGAATATATTGGGAGACTGGTACTGACACGTATACACTAATATGTATAAAATGGATAACTAATAAGAACCTGCTGTATAAAAAAATAAAATTTAAAAAATATATAGTTCCTGCTCTAAACTACCTCTCTAAATATTACCCATCCTTCGAGATCTAGCTCAAAGTCTACCTCACCCAACAAATATATTGGGTTGGCCAACCCAATATATTGCATGTCTAGTATGTACCAGACATTTTAAAGCCTTTGCTAGCCTTTGTAGTCTTTGATGACTGCTCCCTTCCCTGAGTCTAAATAATTCCCTTACATTAGTATTAGCCATGGTTTTCTGTCTATACATTTTTTTCTCTTCCCAAGTAGATTAAGCTCCTTGAGAGCAGGGACTCAGTTCTGTATTTCTTTCTATCCAACCCTCACTCCACACCCTGCAAATAACACATTGCCTTGTATAGGATAGGAAGGCAATAAACATTTCTTTCAGTTATTTTTATAACAGCGTATTTACAATCAGAAATCTTATTGCTCTGGGAGGGAAATTCTGTCAGGCAGCATCGAAGCAGTCTAAATGAAGCAGGGCAAAAGTAAAACAAGTTGGTTATCTCAGCCACAATACAATTGAATTCCAAGTCTAGAAGGCAGATATATCTTGCTGATTAAATGGAATGGCCTGGAGATATAAAGAACGCCTATAAAAAACATTTAGGAGAAAGATATATAGGAGAAAGAGAAAGATGACTGTAACTTACAAAGGAAAATCAAACCATTATATCATTGGGATAAACTGTTCCTGGTTTTAGTCAGAAGAACTAATTCAAAACTCTCAGTAACTTCCAGTTAGGAGTTAGTTTTCGGCTTCCTTACAGACCGTGGATTAGTGCAGAGAAAAAACACGGAGATGGCCTGGCACAAGAAGAACGTGCTTCTGGACTTTTTCCTTTACTCTGTCTTTCCCTCCCTCTCCTGTTATTTCATCCCTGTTGGGGTCCTAACCACCACTAGAGCCCATATATGCACACACGTGCACACACACACACAGACACACACACTCAGGTTTCGAACATTAGAGTGTGGGTATGTGTGCGAGAGAGAGAGAGAGAGAGAGAGAGAGAAAGAGAGAGAAAGAGAAAGAGAGAGAGCCATTTATTAGCTGCCTTAGGAAATGTTGCTCCTCCCTGGCCTCCTTGGAAGACTCAGATTAAATTGGTGAGTGTGGGACTACAGTCCTAACCTGAAACCAAATGCCAGAGACTCCGGAGCCTGCTTCCTGAACCGCTCTGCCTTACTCAGTACAGTCCAAGAAACCCTGTGGGTGCTTAATTAATAAACAGTTGTAGAGCAGCTTTGATGGCTTACAAGCTGAATCAGACACAAATCAGGATGGAGTTAACCCAACAAATGTTTTCTCACTAATGGAAGGAGGTTTCTAAAGAGGAAATAGAACATTAAGGTCTGGGAAATGGTCCATTGTTGGAGAGTCCAGGGAAAACCAAGATTAAGTCATCAAGCATCTTCATCTGAGTCCACAAAGTAAGAAAACCAAGAAAGACAGGTTTTCACCTTCTCCACTTCACAGGGGAACTATAGAGGCATGAACTTAGAGAGAAAGCAAATTGCAGCTAACAAACTAACTCTTTCTTGTGAAGCCTTTCAAAATAGGCTTTGTCACTGATTCACAACCATTTTTTTTTTACCCCTATACCATTCATACAAACAACATCCTCCCATCAGCAACACATCTCATTGCACAGCATAATTTACTGTGGGAACTTCCCCTGGGAAGTTCTAATATGTTTATGGGCACCCCCAGTGGAGAACCACTGAGCTAAACTAGGGTGATCAATTCATCTAAACACAGGAATCAGAAAGCACCAATGTCTTTGACACAGGGCCTCAGATAAGGTTCTTTATTTCAAATATATTAATGTCCAAGTAATTGATTCTGCTAAATATATTACACTGATAGGAACACCCTCAGTGTATCAACATTGGAAAATGTTAGATCTTAAATCCTTCAAAAGACATATTATGAGTATTATTCACAATCTTGCCTGAATTTGTAAAAGTAATATCTTTTATTCCCTCTTGCTTCAAATTCTGAATGGTTGTATATGGCTCTGGGTGGATGCCCCTCCCTATACAGTATATAATTTCATCACTCTGAAGTAGTTTGGCAGGGGTTGTAAATTTAAATGTCTTCAGGGGCCAGAGGCAGATAACGTTAAGTGTGTAGAATGGTTGGATACAGGACAATTGGGAGTGGTGAGAATTGTGGTGATCGGGAAAGGATGTGCTCAACCAAAGGACTTAAATTCAAAACTTTGTAAAACTACACGCTGGCTAAACATAGGTTTCTAAGGTTGGGACTCAACTTTTGGGTACCTCATTTCCTGCCCCTAGTTAGGACTAGAAGGGAAGTGGGATGGGCTTGATGAGTCCTCAATGGCTTTCAAGTAGAGTATTTGGTCATGCTGTACTTAATGTTGCAAATCAACCAGAACTCTTTAAGGATCAGATACTTTTTTTTTTTTAATTTTATGGTCACTTACTTTTTATTTATTTATTTTTTAGATTTATTATTTTTCTTTTCTTTTTTTTCCACTTTGCTTTAAGGTTTAATTAGATATCACCTACTTCTGTGATAGCAACATCTATATAAATAACATGAGGCCAGTAAAATTGCATAGGATTCTGAAAGTCAAACTAGTCTCTATCTCCCTGGTACTGTCACAACACTAAGAAGCCAAAAGGAGAAGAAACATAGTATCAGGAGCAATTTGATTTGTACGTCTCACACGGTACAGTTTGTAATAGGTTCACGGAAAAGTCAGGTTGCCCTTTCTTTATTTGACATTTGTTTTCTTTTATCAACATAGATGTCAGGGGTTTTTTTTATACAGCAGGTTCTTATTAGTCATCAATTGTATACACATCAGTGTATACATGTCAATCCCAATCAACCACCATCCCCATCCCCCCACTGCTTTCCCCCCTTGGTGTCCATACGTTTGTTCTCTACATCTGTGTCTCAATTTCAGCCCTGCAAACCGATTCATCTGTACCATTTTTCTAGGTTCCACATATATGCGTTAATATATTTGTTTTTCTCTTTCTGACTTACTTCACTCTGTATGACAGTCTCTAGATCCATCCACGTCTAAAAAATGACCCAATTTTGTTCCTTCCTATGGCTGAGTAATATTCCATTATATATAGGTACCACATCTTCTTTATCCATTCATCTGTCGATGGGCATTTAGGTTGCTTCCATGACCTGGCTATTGTAAATAGTGCTGCAATGAACATTGGGGTGCATGTGTCTTTTTGGATTATGGTTTTCTCTGGGTATATGCCCAGTAGTGGGATTGCTGGGTCATATGGTAATTGTATTTTTAGTTTTTTAAGGAACCTCCATACTGTTCTCCACAGTGGCTGTATCAACTTACATTCCCACCCTTTCCAGCATTTGTTGTTTGTAGATTTTCTGATGATGCCCATTCTAACTGGTGTGAGGTGATACCTCATTGTAGTTTTGATTTGCATTTCTCTAATAATTAGTGATGTTGAGCAGCTTTTCATGTGCTTCTTGGCCACCTGTACGTCTTCTTTGGAGAAATGTCTATTTAGGTCTTCTGCCCATTTTTGGATTGGGTTTTTTTTTAATATTGAGCTGCATGAGCTGTTTATATATTTTGGAGATGAATCCTTTGTCCGTTGATTCGTTTGCAAATATTTTCTCCCATTCTGAGGGTTGTCTTTTCGTCTTGTTTATGGTTTCCTTTGCTGTGCAAAAGCTTTGAAGTTTCATTAGGTCCCATTTGTTTATTTTTGTTTTTATTTTCATTACTCTAGGAGGTGGATCAAAAAAGATCTTGCTGTGATTTATGTCAAACAGTGTCCTTCCTATGTTTTCCTCTAAGAGTTTTATAGTGTCCAGTGTTACATTTAGGTCTCGAATCCGTTTTGAGTTTATTTTTGTGTATGGTGTTAGGGAGTGTTCTAATTTGATTCTTTTACATGTAGCTGTCCAGTTTTCCCAGTATAGATTTATTATTTATTTATTTTATTTATTTTCGGCTGTGTCGAGTCTTAGTTGCGGCGCACAGGATCTTCCTTGAGGCATGTGGGATCTTTCGTTGTGGCACAAGGGTTCTTCATTGTGGTGCATGGGCTTCTCTCCAGTTGTGGCGTGTGGGTTTTCTCTTCTCTAGTTGTGGCACTCGGGTTCCAGATTGTGTGGGCTCTGTAGTTTGTGGCACACGGGCTCCCTAGTTGAGGTGCGCAAGCTCAGTATTTGTGGCATGCGGCCGTGCAGCATGTGGGATCTTAGTTCCCTGACCAGAGACTGAACCCACGTCCCCTGCATTGTAAGGCGGATTCTTTACTACTGGACCACCAGGGAAGTCCCTAAGGATCAGATTCTTAATGAGGTTCAGTAAAAGTTAATTTTCACACCTTAATACCACTCTCCTTATTCTGTCCTCCAGGACAAAAGTTTTGCATGGTTCTCCTTTAACTGAAACTTCTCCATAAAATTTCTTTCATTCACCATCAACATTGTCTCTAGCTATTTTCTGGAGAGCGATTCTGGCATTTTGGACAGTATGGAGCTACTGCCCTAGCTTGGCCCTGTTCTGAGATCAACACACGTGAAAACTCCAAGAAACAGTCACTTTAGGCTGAGCTTCTGATGGTAGGGATGGGTGTGGAGCTTTAGAGTTAGCAAAATAAATCACTGGCATGGTCGTGGGGCTCTCTTTTCTCACCTTCTTAGCCTTCCATCCTTTAAACTACAGCATGAGATAATTCAGGAAGTCCAGATAGGTACCTTGTCCACTGGGTGAATACCCTGAACCACAGTCTTTAAATGGGTTTTACATCACTAATTTGAACAGTCCTAGAAATGGAACTGCATCATGTGGCAGAGGCCGTAGCGACTAAAATAATAGTATGCAACGAGAAGCTGTGCTGCCCAGGGCAGCTGCAGAGATGCTTTAGATGTAACGTTTCTTAGAGGCCAGAGGTCATTCCAGGTGTTGTGCATAGAATAGTACCAAACACATTTTAGTAATGCTAAAAAAAAACCAGCTGGGGAGGGGGGAGGGATGAATTGGAAGATTGGGATTGGCATATACACACTACTATATATAAAATGGATAACTAATAGGGACCTACTGTATAGCACAGGGAACTCTACTCAATACTCTGTAATAACCTATACGGGAAAAGAATCTGAAAAAGAGTGGATATATGTATTCATATATGTATGACTGATTCACTTTGCTGTACACCTGAAACTAACACAACATTGTAAATCAACTCTACTCCAATAAAAATTTAAAAAAAAACCACCCAGGAAAACAAAATGGGTTTGAGAGATGATGGAGTCCATGAGTAGTAATGCAAGCTGTGGTTGGTGAGTTGAGGTTCTCATTTCAACATGGTTGGAATTCCTCAAACAGCAGTGAAGCTAGTCAGGATTCAGTATTGTTGCAAGCAGAATCCAATGTGGGTTTTGAGCCGGGAATTGACAGGATGGGGAGAGTTTGATGAAGATTATTTTGGTAATCCTACCGCTTGTGTTTGAGAGGCAGGATGTGTACTGGTTAAGCTCATAGTTTCTGGAGTCAGACTCTCAGCATTCTAATCACAACTCTAAGGCTATCTGTGAGGCCTTGGGCAATGTGCTTAATTTCCCTGTGCCTAGTTCCTTCATCTATAAAATGAGGATGGTAATAACACTATCTACCCTACAGTTTTGCTGTCGGGATTAAATACGAAGCACATAGAATATGCAATGAATACTCAAATAGATTAGCTATTATTAATACACTTTCCTCTTAAAAGCTATTTTAAGAGTAACAATTGAAATCAATGCTGAATATTTAAAAGTTTGAAGAGATCTTAAACAAGTCATGTCTGCTCTCTAGATCTTAGTTGGCTCATCTGTAAAATGAGGCGGTGGGATGATATCATAGATTTTTCAAGCATTTTTTGGTAGCACAACTTTTATTCAAGATCAGTTGATGCTTCTTTTTTACCTAAATCTTGGTATATGGGTATGGTATCCAACATATGCCTTAGGTTCTCTTAGTGCCCAAGACTAAGAGTCATCCTTTCCATGCTGCCTTAACTCCACGAGACCAAAATTGTGGAATCAAAGGCTCCTGCCCCCAGTTCATCTGCTCACGCCAGCTGCCAGAGGACAGTAGAGATCATCCTTTAGCAGTGAAAGCTGCAGCCAGCATCTGAGGGCAATGTGTTATTTATCAATGGTTCCATTTTGTTCCCCATCAAACCTAACTGGTCAATGGAATTACCCAGGCCAGCTAGTAGGTAAAAGGACTAACGTTATTGCATTGGCTTGCTTTCCATCCTGGCCTGTTCTTATGCTGAAGAACGTAAGAAGCAATCTTAGGGTAAGATTGCTCTAAGAAGTCTGGCCTAGGAGATCAGCTCCAAGCTGGGAGAGGAAACTCCAGTACTGTTCCTTCTCCACTGGCTGCGGCCTCTGGAGAAGTCACATCACCTCTTTGAACCTGAAGAAAACAGAATTTGCTATCACCGTCCCTGCTTCTCTCACAAAGACACTGCATGAGGGGCAGAAACAAGATAGTCCAGGGGCCAGAGAAATGGAAAGCAGGGACTACCATTAGGTGATAGCCTCTCTCCATTACCATCTTTCAAGTGAAGTGTTTCTCCAATTTTGGACCACTGATCACTTGTAGTGAAGTCATCTGGAGTGCATGTTAAAATATTAGATTCCTAAGTGCTACCCAAACCCCCTGGAGCTGAATCTGTGGTAGTGGGGCCCGGGAATTTCAATTTTAATAAGCTCCCCAACTGATTCAGTTGTCCACTAAACTTGCTTTAAAGCCTCTGGTCTAACCAATCACTAGCTCCCTGAATACACCTTGAAAGACTGATTAGCTATTTGTGGGGGGCATCTCAATTATGGACAAGTTAGTTATGGACTGGAAATAGGTGTTAATTGTTGCTGAAGAGAATTGAATTTCTGGCAAAGTGGTTAGGCACATAGGAATATGAAACCAATATAAGCTATGTAAATCTTAGCATATATTTCTGTTTTTAAAATAAGGTGACTAGGTTTGGTAGTTCAGGGAAAAGCTTGAACCATATGAAGCCTGAATTACCTGAAGAGAGGGTCATGTTTCTGTCTCCAGGAATAATAATAAAATAAGTGAAAAAATTCCTCTGATTGTGCTCTGTACATTTCTTGAGCTCCTTGAACTCAAATGAACTTATTTTACAACTAAGGAAACTGGGGCTTAGAGCGTGGAAGTCATTTTTCCAAGATCACACAACTAGTTAATTGGTTATAAGTATTAGATGTCACTGTTGGGAAGACCAAACTTCCTTGGCTTGTTTGCCTATCTGCCCACATTTCCCTCCCCTCCCCCAGTTTTGAGAAGAAAGCACTATTTCTCCCACTATATTTTTGCCTTCCAATTAGGGTTTATTGCTTGTCAGCTGAAGCAGAGACTCTTCTGAGAGTTTGGGCAGAGCATCTAAAGGAGATCTGATGACACTTTGTGACTGAAAGCGAAAAAGCTCAAAAACCACTTTTCACAGATCTTTAGCTGCTCTGATCAAGCTTCCAAATTGTTGAAGCTAGACCTTCGGCTTCACAGCTTTCTACTGGAGCAGGCAGGAAAGAAAAGTTTTTGAATAATTTACAAGATATAGGAGTAAATATGGTATTCAATTAAGCGTATAGTTATATGAAGGATAATCAAACAATTGTACTTGCCGTTCTGGTTGGCTGTAAATGCTGCCTGTACTGCAACCCTACTTTAGAGATGCCTGCTAGACGCTTGCAAGAGGAAGACAGTGCAGTTAATGGTAAAAATGGCCCCTCTCTAAAAACAGAGTTAAAGTGAACATATGCCTTCAGCCCTCAGGAAAATGAGCCAAAGCCAGCCAGTAAAATGTAGCTACACAGGCTGCCTGTCAGAGAATTTTCATGCATCGATAAGCAGCAAAATGCATTGAACATACGGTGCTATGGCTGGAAAGGACCTTCTAGATCATCTAGTTCAACTCTTTCATTTTATAACTGAAGAAACTGAGGCTCAGAGAAGGAAAGTGATTAAACCAGGGTCACACAGCCAGATCATTGGTTATAAACATTCCCTAAATCAAACGCATTGGTGGCAAGGCAAGTTTAGTGAGATGTCAGAATTATAGACCAGTTTTTAAAATGCATTTCTCTTAAGAATCCTACAAAGTTTATACAATAAATAAGTAAACATAGTATTATGTAAGCTAGTAGTTCATAACTTCGGCTGGTCATCAGAATCATTTGGGAAGACTCCTGGGCATATAGCCAGAGAAAACCCTAATTTGAAAAGATATATGCACCGCAATGTTCACAGCAGCACTATCTACAATCACCAAGACATGGAAGCAACCTAAATGCCCAGCAACGGATGAATGGATAAAGACGATGTGGTACATATACACGATGGAATATTACTCAGCCATTAAAAAGAATAGTGCCATTTGCAGCAACGTGGGTGGACCTAAAGATTATCAAACTAAGTGAAGTAAGCCAGACAAAGACAAATATCATATGATATCGCTTATATATGGAATTAAAAAAAATGATACAAATGAACTTATTTACAGAACAGAAACAGACTCACAGAAAACAAACTTTTGGTTACCAAAGAAGAAACGTGGGGGCAGGATAAATTAGGAGTTTGGAATTAGCAGATACAAATTACAATGTAAAACAAATAAACAACAAAGTCCTACCGTATAGCACAAGGGACTATATTCAATATCCTGTAATAAACTATAATGAAAAAGAATATATATGTGTGTGTGTATATATATATATAAAAAACTGAATCACTTTGCTGTATACCAGAAAGTAAGACAACATTGTAAATCAGCTATATGTCAGTAAAAAATAAAATAAAAATAAAAGGATCACTTGGGGAGGCTTTTTAAGTGAATCTGCCACTTATTAAGTATTCTCATGCAGGGCCACTGTATACAGTTGTGCAGGTTATGCATTGCACGAGAGTGCCCACCGGTGGGGGCCATGAACCCTGGTATGGGCTGCGTCTGCTTGGAGGAAGGTGTACCTTTTTCTAAAATTTATACAAAGACACAATACGGATTAGCATCAGCCCCATCTCCATGGCTCCCACCTCTCTCAGGTATTACTACCACTCCCTGCTCTACCCCAATATTCTTGAACCCTCTCCCAATCCTAAAATAGGCTCAGTTTGGTGGTTGCCTCTTCTGTGTCTCTGGGCAGAAAAAGCCCTTTCAATGGGTAGTAACCTTTCCCCGTGCTCCTCACTGAAACTATGTAGTTGCTTAATGCAATGGTTTTCAAGTTATATTTATAATTAAATGTGCTACTGTACTACTACATTGTGTATCTTATAAAACAACACAAAAAAGAAATCTGAAAGTGTACCAAAAAAAGATGAAATTGACCATGTTTTAAAATACTGTATAAATATACTCCAAAATCTTTTTGCTCTGCCCCCCAAAAAAAGTAGTAAAATCATGCCTTTACAGAGAGCAAGTGATTTAATAAACTTTGTTAAATCTTAGTTTGATTCTTCATTCTCTAGCTATCTGAAGTTCCAATTCTAAGTTCAATTATTTCAATTCTTGGTATTAATGGCTGTCATAACCCAAAAAAAGATACTTCACAAAGACTTTTGGCAAATTTTTTTGGCCCACTTCTCATCAGTTTATTAATTATAGATTGTTGCTGTTTTGATTTGGTGATATGACTGACAACAAGCTTATTCTAGGAATAGAACCTTCTAGGAGCAGAATGGCTTTAGTTCTGCCATTTTCTTATTGTTCTCTTGTGTGTACAGTATGTTTCTCCTTAATCCCTGGTTTATTTGCAGGAAAAATTTTAAACTATTTGCTCTTTTTGTTTTAGGTTGATTAAAACTAGAAAACATAATCTGTAATTCCACATAAGCAGACACACACAAGCTCCAATACATTTCAAGAATGTGAAGAATAAATGAAGGAATGAGGATGATATCATCAACCTCTTCTTGTTCTGTAACTTCCATTCTGCCCTTCAGATCCTTCCCTTATTATCATGTCCTGTGATTGGCTGAGTTCCTCCAATTCCC
Source organism: Tursiops truncatus (assembly GCF_011762595.2). NCBI lineage: Eukaryota > Metazoa > Chordata > Mammalia > Artiodactyla > Delphinidae > Tursiops > Tursiops truncatus. The sequence goes on from NC_047055.1 coordinate 34,222,563, forward strand.
TTCTGAAATCTAGTCCTATGGTCTCTTCATATCCTGTCTCATACTAATCACAGGAGAGGTCACAGCAGTTGGGAGGGAGACATGGACCAGGGAGGGCTTCTCAGGGAAAGGTACAGCTGAGTTGGGCCTTGAATAATGGGCAGAATTTTCAAGGAGATGGAGAGAAAAGGTATCCCAGGAAGAGGCAACAATATGAGAACTGTCAACACGAGTGGTGGTTATGTTCATAGACTTTGGACACAAGCAGGTTTCTGGACTTTGATCCCTAGTTCTGGCCATGAACCTCGTCCGTCTCACATGTCACCATTGACTCCCTATGCCCACCTTTCTCAGACCTATCCCTTGAATCAGAATTTTTGGGGATGCCACCTGGGCATCTGTATTTCTCAAGCTAGGTTTGAGAATCACCAAAGTAAACCATGGCCATGACCATGGTTATATGGTATTTTTACCCACATCCTGTCACTCCCTATTGCAATATTGCATAGTGGTACCCTATGGCCTTCTGAGTTAAATCCATGTGCCTTAGTCCAGCCTCTAGCACCCTCACCTCACCCATCTCATCTTGGTGTGCTAAGATATTTTATTGAGCCAACCCACACATCTCCCATTAGCATTTTTTAACAGGACATTCCAATCCCTTGATGATTCATCCCCCATCACTCTCTTCAAGGCCCAGCTCAAAACACATAGCCTCCAGGAGGTATTCCCCATATTCTTCTTCCCCACCCTGCTTACCTTATAGTCCCGCATCACCTCCAGCTGTAATCTCTTTGTACCACAGTCAAACCTCACCTATTTTAGATCAGCTCAGCATTCCAGTGAATGAAAACAAAAATCAAATTTGAAGAATGTGGAACTTGCAATACTTTTTAAGTGCATGTATCCACCTAAACCGTTTACTCATAGAGTACTACCAAATGGCAGCCAGGCCAGGTCTGCTTTATTAAGATTTGGGTAAAATTGTAACTAGTACAACAATTAGATACATTATAAGTTAGATACATGTGAGCTAATTCAGTACATGTGAGCTAATGGGTTACTTAAAAACAGTTTTATTAAGTACATTAAGCACTCTCATATATGGAAAGACACATACCTGGTGCTATGTCCCCTCACCTGCCATATCCTTTCTCCAACCTCAGGGAAAGTGTGCGCTTAAAGTACTCCCCATTTTCCTCCACGTAGTCTCACCAGGAAATTCTTTCATACACACATACACTATCTTCCACCCCCTTCCTATATCTCCTCTCTAGGCCAGCTCTTGATCTGTTATACCAGAAAAAAAACCTCTCCACCACTCAGCCATATAGCTCTAACTAGTCATTCCTCTAATAACTTTAAATAATGGGGTCAAGGGATGGCGCTATGGATACATCAGCATCAGAACTGGTGCCATTAACTTCTAAAGCCCTTTAAATGTAAGGGAACAGTGTTTATTAAGTGCCTACTATGGACCAAGTACTATGATACGTGCTAAGCATACAGAATTTCATTTAATCTCCCAAAACACAGGTACTACTATTACCATTTTATAGATAAGGAAGTAGAAGCTCAAAGAATCTAAGTCATACAAGCTAGAAAGAAGGACACTTACCTCACCTCAAAGTCCTTCCCTTATCACTCTGCTCCACAGTCTGGCAAGGTTCATTCAGACTCTCCAAGTCTTCACCAATCTCCTCTTTGATCCTCAAACTCAAGTTGTTTTTACTCCAGGACTAGCCTTCAAAATACACCAAACAAAGTATTATCTCCATTTACTGTCTTTCAAAGAGTAAAATGGTATTCCAGCCTATCATATTTTTTATTACTAATAGCCACTATTTCAAACATATCCTGGGTTAAATTGTCTTTTATGATCTGGCTTTAGAAGGAAGGCACCATGCATGCCTTCTTTCTACAGGAAAATGCAAACCAAGTTTCCAAAGTTGATTTAAATGTCAGCTTCTGGAATTTGAACCATTAAAGGATTTGTACCCATGAGTGAGCTCCTTTGCAAAGTTGCCCATTTTGTTTCTCCAGTTAGACTGCTTTCTGCTTGAGTACACTACTGTTAATGTTGCCATTAGCTAACAGGTTTTCTTCACATTCCCTGGTATTACCACCTGATTCCTCCCCTGACTCAGTTGCTGCTACCCCACCCCATACCTCAAACGGTGAGGGAAGCCAGCACCATACTAAAAAAATAAAAATTATTTAGAGCTCTCCATAAAAGTTTCGCTGGCACATAAAGAAAGACATAAACCAATTGAATAGAATAGAAAGCCCAAAGATAAACCTTCATATATATGCTCAAATGATTTCTGACAAGGCTGTCAAGACCATTCAATGGGGAAAGGACAGTCTTTCAACAAGTGGCACTGAGAAAACTCAATATCAACATGCAAAAAATGAAATTGAAACTTTACCTTATGCTACATACAAAAATTAACTTAAAATGGATCAAAGACCTAAACATGTAAGAGTTAAAATTATAAAACTCTTAGAAGAAAACATCGAAAACTTCATGACATTGGATTTGGCAATGATTACTTGGATATGACACCAAGAGCACAAGCAACAAAAGTAGAGATAAACTGGATTACATCAAAATTTAAAACTTCTATGCATCTAAAAGATGCAATCAACAGTGAAAAGGCAACCTACAGAATGGGAGAGAATATCTGCAAGTAATATACCTGTTAAGGGATTAATATACAGAATACAGAGCTCCTACAACTCAATAATAAAAATAAACTAACAATCCTATTAAAAATTGGGCAGGGCTTCCCTGGTGGCGCAGTGGTTGAGAGTCCGCCTGCCGATGCAGGGGACAGGGGTTCGTGCCCCGGTCTGGGAGGATCCCGCATGCCACGGAGCGGCTGGGCCCGTGAGCCATGGCTGCTGAGCCTGCGCGTCCGGAGCCCATGCTCCGCAACGGGAGAGGCCACAACAGTGAGAGGCCCGCATACCGCAAAAAAAAAAAAAAAAAAAATTGGGCAAACGACTTGAATAGACATTTCTCTAAAGGTAAACAAATGACCAACAAGCACATGCAAAGATGCACAACATCACTAATTATTAGAGAAATGTTCGTCAAAACCACCATGAGTTACCACCTCACACCCAGTAGGATGGCTATTATCAAATAAATAAATACATACATAACAAGTATTGCAAAGGATGTGGAGAAACTGGAATCCTTGTGAAATGTTGGTGGGAATACAAAATGGTGCAGCCACTATGGAAAACAATATGCAGGTTCCTCAAAAAATTAAAAATAGAACTACCATATGACTCAGCAAGTCCACTTCTGGGTATATTACCAAAAGAATTGAAAGCAAGGTATTGAAAAGATATTTTTTTCATCCATGTTCATAGCAACATTACTCATAACAGCCAAAAGGTAGAAACAACCCAAGTGTCCATCAACAGATAAATGTGTAAACAAAATGTGATATATACATACAGTGGAATATTATTCAGCCTTAAAAAAAAAAGGAAACTCTGACACATACTACAACATTGAAGAACCTTGAGGGCATTATGCTAAATGAAATAAGCCAGATACAAAAGGACAAATATGGTATGATTCCAGTTATAAGAGGTACCTAGAGCGGTCAAATTCATGGGGACACTAAAATGGTGGTGGTTGCCAGGGGCTGGGGGAGGGGAAAATGGGGAATTGTTTAATGGGTATAGAGTTTTGGTTTTACAAGATGAAAAGAGTTCTGGAGATCGGTTGCATAACAAGGTTAATGTACTTAACACTACTGAACTGTACATCTATAAAGGTTAATATGGTAAATTTTATGTTACATGTATTTAGCCACAATTTTTAAAAAAATGCTTCCCTGGCAAAACTGGCTCCAAGATCAGGTGGGGCAATGCAAAAGCATACTTTCTCCTGAGTGTTCAGTTTCTGTGTCTATTTCTATCATCTTTGGAGCACATGAATATTGCTTTAGAAAATATCTCTAGTCCCTGCTCCCATGTTACTGAGGCAGAAGGTGGAGGGGAAAAACAGTGGATGTTGAGTTGACACGACACACTGTGTCAGACAGGGTCTCAGCAGGAAACAAAATTCACCCCAGATATTCAGAGAAATTCTAATAAAGAGAGTGGATAAAGGGATGATGAGGTACCCAGAGACTAGCAACACCAGAACTCCACTGTCACCCCTAAAGGTGAAGAAATAAGAGGAGGAAATAGTACTAGAAACTTGAAGGGGGAGCTGCCTGCCAGAAGCTGGGGTCATGGCACCAAATAGAGAAGAAGCAGAGAAGGAATATCCTGAGCTCTATCTCCTCCCACCTTGAAGTATTCTGCAGCAACCTCCCATTGGCTGATCCAACCGGAAACCAGCCAGCAAAGGACCTACGCTATATATTCTGCTGGAGTTAGTCTGTAAATGCACAGCGCAGGGCAGAGAATGGATATGGGGTATATGGGCTGAGGTGGCAAACAGAATAAGCAGCCCACTTGGGTCCTAGTCCTAGGCCTGTTACTAACCATGGGCTCTTAGGCAAGTCAGTTCACCTATTCAGATTTTTGACCCACTTAGGAATTTGTACAGAGTAACCCCTGTCTTGCTCCCTAATGGGGGCTCTATGAAACTCAAATAGCAAATGACAAACTCTTTTTTACCCTACAAAGTACTGTTAAACACGGAAAAATAATGTTTCTTCCACTCTTTTGTAACCCTTTTCTTCTCCACCTGGGAACATCAGAAAGCAACATGGCATAGTAGGAAAAACTAAAGTGGTAGGTGGTAGGTGGGATATATGTTGGTCTCAAGCGAGTGACTTTTCCTCTCTGGTCTCAGTTTTTGCATGTAGCAATATAAATATCTGAACTATATGTTCTTATCAATGCCCCTGCTAATTCCAGAGATTTTTCAGTAATATGTACAAACCCACACACGGTCCTTGTTCTCCCTCTGCCTCAATTCACACACATACATTTGCTCAGACCCAGTCATTTGTTTTTGCTTTCATAAAACCAATATTGCCACTCATGAGAGTCAGAGCCAGGGCATTAATTGTTACTTTGTTTCTTTTACATCGTATCATTAACGGGAGACCAGTTATTCCTGGGATAATCACCTAAGGCAATATTGCCCAGTATGTGTTCATCTAGAATGTTAACAAGTGTTACAAGGGGGAAAAAGTCAAATTTGTCTGGAAAATGCTGGAATAAACAAACATAAACAGGCACCTTTACTGCAGGACTTCCCATAGCCTTTAATGTTCGAATATATGTTGTGAATTTCTGAGTACTCTAGTAGTAAAATATATGGCATTTTCCTTTTTCTTTTGTTCAATTTATTTGACCGTTGTGCCCACAGCATCTCAAGTTCTTTTGGAATGATCTGAATCGCTAAACCAAGTCATATATCCAGACAACCTCTTTGTACACTTATACTTCAGTCCCCAATAATGCTATATTCACAATTAAAAATATTTTTTAGCCCATAACATATGCTCTCTCTCTCTCAGTTCCTGCTCTGGTGACCCCTGCAGTTGGTGGTGCTTCCAGATAGATTTTTGCAGGGATTAGGGGGCATCAAAAGGCATAATTTCTTTTTGTTTTGTTTTTTCAAGATTCCTTGTATGGCATTTATTCTTTTTCTATTTTTTATTTTTCCTTTTTAAATTTATTTATTCTCTTTTTCCTTTTTATGGTATTTATTCTTTTTTATAATATGAATAATATTATATTATTTGCTAGTATACAACATAGTGATTCGATATTTTTATAGATTACACACCATACAAAGAAAGGCATAATTTCTAACTCAAATCAGAAAAAGCACTCAAGAATGACATTAATACAAGGCAGTCCCTTGGTACCTGGCACTATTTAAGCAAGATGAAATGTGGCTGCTGAACGTGCACTAATAATAACAATTCACATTTGAAGAGCAGTTCACAGTTGCAAAGAACTTTCACATGCACCATGCCATTTCTGAACAATTGAGGTAGGTATGACCATCTCCATTTTACAAATGAAAAAGAGCAAGATTATGTGTATCTTCCAAGGTTACTCAGCAGAGCCAGGACTCAAAAGCAGGTCGAGACATTTCACACGCTAATGTTTCCAGACTTTGGCCCTATCTCCCAATGGATGTTCACAGTTGATGTGGTAGTGCCTCCCTCATGAACATGGTTAGGGTTATCATATAGATGATGTGTCTTACAGTCATGGCATCTTAGAGTCAAAGAGAAATCTTTCTTTTCCCCAAATTATGCCAGATTGCTGTTTTGAAACCTGCTTTTATCATCCCCCATATTTCTTGACATCATTACATGTCAACAGATAAATTTCTATAATATATTTAGTGGATGCTAAACACTCCACTGACTGGATGTACCTTATGTTTTTAACCACCTACCTATTGCTGGCCATTTAAATTGTTTACAATGTTCCTCAACTACAAACAGCACTGAGCAACAGATATTAATTGAGGAAGTGAGGTCCTACTAGGTGCCAGACATAGTGCTAGGTGCTAGAGGTAGAGCAATGAACAAAATAGATATGGACCCAATCTTCCAGGGATTGATAGTATAGTAGGGACAGGAGGCATTAAACCAGTAAAAACATTAATAAATACTTATAGGGATTTATAACATCAAACACTATGAAGGAAAAGAAAAATCTTTCTTGGGATTAGGCAAGCATGGAAGGCTTCTCTAAGGAAGGGGCAATTAAGCTCAGATCTGAAGGATAAGAAAGAAAATAGCCAATGAGGAGAAGGCTGCGCCAAAGTAGATTCCCCCAAGTAAAGTATGAAGTACCCACTCTCTTGCTTATATTGAATAGTCTCCTTTTTCTTTACCAATCTGCTTGGGCCAGGGGGCTCACATTATTTTTTAGTTAGCATTTAAAACATTATTTGTAAGGTTGAACATTTATTGTTACTTCATGCTGTTTCCTCTCCACCAGAAGAGCTAATCAATAGCATTGTGTTCTCAGCTGTGACCAGATCGGGTCAGCTACACATAACCATACCATAAACCTAGGGGCAGTGGTTCTCAAAGTACCTCCCCACCTCTGGAAACTTTAGAGTACACTGGCATCACCTGGGAACTTGTTAGAAATATAAATTCTCAAGCCAAGATCAAGTAAATCAGAAACTCTGGGGCTGGGGCCCAGCAATCTGTGTTTTAACAAGCCTGCCACAAGATTCTGATGTATGATTAAGTTTAAAACACACTTTCAAGGAGACACTCAACAGATATTTGTGAATGGATATAGGTCATCTGGCCAATCACTCCACCAAAGATGCAAATCAGAGAATATGGACCTCAGTTGCAGAAAGGAAAAAAAAAAAAAAAACTTGAGAGTTCATTCATCCATTTATCCAACAAGTATTTTTTGTATTACCTACTATGCACCAGACACCATGCTAGGCACTGAAGATTCAATAAAGAAGTAAGACAAGGGTCCCTGCCCTCACAAAGCTAATTGTCTAGTGGAGCAATTCATTGTCAAAGTGGGTTGGATAGCCAAGGAAAGACCTAGCTTGCACTTTTTTTGAACTCTCGAACATCAGGAAAAATGGAGCAATGATAATATAAGTACCTTCTGGTTAGTATAGGGGAACCAAAAGCAGAAAGAGAGAAGTGGACACAGTTGGTCCATCCAACTTGGTCCTGCCGCAATTCCTTTACAGATTGCTCCACAACAGAGGTAAACTCCAGATGGGAGAGATGCCAAGGCTCTACACAGTTCTCGTTATCTACGTTATTTCTCTAAATTGCATGCATCTTTTCCCTTTTCTAGGCAGATAGCCACGACTTCCTTGGATTCCTGAAGTGTGCCCCGAGGATTTACAGTTCTATGTTAATGTGATACATAAAATAGAGTCACCTTGACTTTGCCTTTATCTGGCTTATGTAAGCTCTAACCTTTTACTGCAGTGCAACAGGACTGCCAGATCCATTTTGTCTAGGAACATAAACAAACATTCTGATTCTAAATAATATATGGGGGCCCTGGTGACTGTGAGAGCATGATCACCTGCAGGCCGTCAGGAATTAAGCTACTGATCCAAGCCCTGGTATGGAGGGAAATACCAAGCTCTGGCTCAGCTCCTCTTCCCAGGAGAACTGCTCCTTGCACTAAGAGCTTTGCAAAGAGCTCCAAAACTTCTCCTTCTTCTGACTGTAAACCGTCCAGAGAAGCAAAGCCATCCAGAGAAGGGGTCTGATGGGCTCACTATCCCACCAAATCCCACAGCCTTGAACAAACTGTATTTTTTAAATAAATTTATTTATTTATTTTTGGCTGCGTTGGGTCTTCATTGCTACACACGGTCCTCCTCTAGTTGCGGCGAGCGGGGGCCACTCTTCGTTGTGGTGTGCAGGCCTCTCCTTGCGGTGGCTTCTCTTGTTGCGGAGCACGGGCTCCAGGTGCATGGGCTTTAGCAGCTGTGGCACGTGGGCTCAGTAGTTGTGGCTCGCTGGCTCTAGAGCGCAGGCTCAGTAGTTGTGGCGCACGGGCTTAGTTGCTCCACGGCATGTGGGATCTTCCTGGACCAGGGCTTGAACCTGTGTCCCCTGCATTGGCAGGCGGACTCCCAACCACTGCACCACCAGGGAAGTCCTGAACAAACTGTTTTAAAATTCCTCTTTTCTAACCGAGAAGAAATAAATCAAAAAACAGAGGGAATGAGTTAGGCTGCTACTAGTTTTCTCTCCCCCCAGAGCAGGATTTCTCAACCTCGGCACTCTTAAAGTTTTAGGCCAGATAAGTATTTGTTGTAGAGGACTGTCCTGTACATTGTAAGATGTTTAGCCATCCTTGGCCCCCAGCCACTAGATGCCAGTAGCTTCCCCCACCAAAATTGTGACAACCAAAAATATATTGTGATATTACCAATGTTCTCTGAGCGGGGCTGGGGGGGCGGGGTGCAAAAAATCACCTCCAATTGAGAACCACTGCCCTAGAAATTAGAGCAGTTAGAGATCCTGGACATTAACTCTTGGGAGACCACACAGACTATATTTTCCAAACCTAATGGATCAGATGAGTCTAAATACACAGGACACCACTCCAGGGTTCACATCAATAATTTGGATAGTTAACTGCCTTCTACCTATATTTTCTCAACTGCCTCCATTGATTTTAAACAACCCAGCATCATTGGAGCAATGTCTTCACTCACTAAATATGAATTCCTGAGGGCCAACATTTAGGGGACCCAAAATCAAATTATGATGACTACCCTTTACAGATGTATAGCACTTCGTGTTTTCCACATCTGTCACTTTATTTGAATTCAGTTCAACATTCATTGGTTGTTTTCTATGCACCAGGAGCTTTTAATCTTCATACTCCCTATTTTAGTTTACTGTGGCTGCTATAACAAATTACCACATACTTGGTGGTTTAAAACAACATAAATTTATTCTCTCTCAGCTCTGGAGACCAGAAGTCTGAAATCAAAATCACTGGGCTGAAATCGAGGTGTTGACAGGGTTACACTTCCTCTAGAGGGTCTAGGGGAGAATCTTCTATTCCTTGACTCTCCCAGCTTCTGGAAGCTGCCAGAATCCCTTGACTTTTAACCACATCACTTTAATCTCTGCCTCTGTGGTCACATTACCTCTTCCTTTTCTGTGTGTATTATTAAATCTCCCTCTTATAAGGATATGTATGATTATATTTAGGGCCAAATAATCCAGGATAATTTCTTCGAATCCTTAATTTGATCACATCTGACTCTTCTTTTTGTTGGTGGTGGTGTTTTGTTGGTTTTTTTTCCCCTGGTTTTTGGCCATATAAGGTAACATTCACAAGTTCCAGAGTTTAGGGTATGGATATTTTTTGGAGGGGGGAGGGCTATTATCAGCCTACCACCCTTGTGAAGCAGGTAAAAATTATTATTTCCATTTTATAGATGAGGAAATACTGGCATAAAGAAGTTAAATCAGTCACTTATAAGAGGTTGCATGGTGAGAGACTGGTAGAGGTGGGGCAAGAATCCAGGGCTTCTAACTCCTCTTTTTAATTAACTATGGCCTGGAAGGATAGAGACCTGTTTCCCCTTCCTCCAGAAAACATAGTGAAAGGCCCTGTGGACTCTGTATAATCATGAGGGATTAGGTGGAGTTTCTAGGTTAGGGAGGATTCTGGGAAAAATCTCATATCATGCTGAGAGGTTTGGGGTAGGCAAACACATAGAGTCTCCCAAGATACTGGAACAGCACAAGGGAAACAAAAGGAGACAATCCAGCATGAGAAGGCAAACTGTAGCCTTTTAATATTCATTGAGCCCATGACAACATTGTTTCACCTGCTATTCACCATTACACATAGGCAGCACTGAGTAGGCATATGCTATATACAGTTTTATAAAACTTTCTCACACAATAGTCTCCAGTTGGATTCTCACAACACCTCTGTACGCAAGGGCATTATCGTCATTTCATTTTATAGATGAGGAAACTGAGGTTTGAGAAGTGATTTTCCCAAGCTGGATAAAATCTAAGCCTTCATCCTCTTGCCACAATTGTCTCGTCTAAATATTATCTCATTTGAGAATTACATATCCAGATCTCTTATAAAGTTAGGACCCATAGCTACTGAGATGTCAATATAGATGGCCAATGTCACTTTACATGTAAGTTCAACCCTCAAGAGACTCAAATACCCTTCAGGCACTTTTCATGTAATTTACATTCATGAACAACAGGTGGCAGTAAGACCCTTGGGTAAGTGGTTTGAATGATCAAATTTAAACTGTTAGGTATGCTTACCTTAGACTACAACAAAAATTGTTGATTTCTAGGACTTTACATTTTAGAAAAAATATTACACTTTGCTGGTCTATTTTATTTTAAGTAGTATGTTCAGATATGCTTAAAGATCAGGTACACAAAATCATTTAAATAAAATGAAATATATCTATATATATAATTTCTTGTCTTTTGAAATAATCCCTGTTATCAACTACAGTTTAACTAAATCTTGGTCTTATTCTCAGACATAATTAGAATTTTCCACTTTACTTCACTCTGAATCTTTATTTTTAAATCAAATTTCCTTCCTGACTAGTACAGGGCTTCAGGATTTCTCTTTGCCTTACCAATAAAAGAGTTACGGGCTCTTTTTCTCAGGTGGAAACAGCTTTTATTCTTTTGCACTTTCTAAGATTTCAAGGAAAGAACTTCTCGAATGAGAAAAGAGTAGGCAAGACAGTTTCTCCTTTTGAGTTTCCTATCTCTATCTTTTCCGCTTCTTAGCAGAAAATCAAACAACAATGTGTTATTACTGAAAGCATAGAGCCCCATAGCTTTTCTTACTATAAGAATGAGGTAAATTTTCAATCTAGTCCTAAAAATATACTGTTTTAGTCTGTTAGGGCTGCTATAACAAAATACCATAGATGGGTAGCTTATAAACAGACATTTATTTTTCACAGTTCTGTAAGCCAGGAAGTCCAAGATCAAGGCATCAGCAGATCCTGAGTCTAGTGAAGATCTACTTCCTGGCTCATAGGCATCCAACAAAACATCCACAGACATTAGACTGTGTCCTCACATGGCAGAAGGGGCTAGAGAGCTCTATGGGGTCTCCTTTATAAGAACACTAATCCCATTCATGAGGGTTTTACTGTCATGACCTAATGATTTCCCAAACTCCCCACCTCCTAATATTGTCACATTGGGCATTAGGTTTCAATATTTGGAGGGACACAAATATTCAGTCTATGGAAAACAACAACATCCGTCCTCCTAGCAGATATTTCCAATGGTAACTAACCTCTGGCTTAGTGTAACTTAAAATTTACATGTGATGAGTTTCCTTAGCAAATCTCTAACTACCGGCAACAACCACATATTACCTTCTGCCACAGATGGGGTCTTTTTTTTCCCAAGCCAAGTGATACAAACTTAAGGTCACACCAAAACAGCAAATCAAAAACCCCACACATTTAAGTGTTTTGTTTTTGTTTTTTTTTTTTGTGGTACGCGGGCCTCTCACTGTTGTGGCCTCTCCCGTTGCGGAGCACAGGCTCCAGACGCGCAGGCTCAGCGGCCATGGTCCACGGGCGCAGCCGCTCCGCGGCATGTGGGATCTTCCCGGACCGGGGCACGAACCTGTGTCCCCTGCATCGGCAGGCGGACTCTCAACCACTGCGCCACCAGGGAAGCCCTAAGTGTTTTTTATAAAGAAATATTCAATGGCTGCATCACAGATATACTGGCACATCGTAGTAAACAACGTCCAGGTTCTCACCAACCTTAATGGTGAGGCTGTCTAGACTTGCCACTCTGCTAGGAATTGTGAGAACTCAGGAGAAATGTAAGCTACAGTTCCTGTTTCAGGAGGTTTACAATTCACTTGAGATGAGATTCGTAAATGAAGCGTATCTATAATATAAATATAATGTATACATAAGTACCTATTGAAAAGAGTGATTGCAGATAGTATGAAGCATCGTGGATTATGATAGACAGGCAGGTCTCATGGAGAAGAACTTAAAAGTTGGATAGGTTTTACATGAGCGTGCATTGATACAAGAGGCAAGAATAGTTCAGGTGGAATGAATAAGGCTCACAAAGGCAGAGAGGTGAGAACCTGGTAGGATTGCAGGTCAGAATAGGGACTTGCCTGGATAAAGCAGAAATCAGGATGGAGAAATATAGCCAAGTTATATCATGTATGGTCTTAAAGGCAGAGAGTTTAGAAAAGATGTTTGGCTTATAATACTTTTCGCTGTCTCAGTATGCAGACTGGGCTCTCGAAGTAAGAATGAAGGCTTAGGTCAGAGAAGGTCTGCAATTAGGATTAGTTACAGAGAAGAAGCCAGGTGTGGGGAATTGAAGAGAGTCAAGCCATGAGAAGAGGAGAAAAAGGAGGGACCATGACCTTGAGCCAAGGAGAAGAAAGCACTAACAGCAGCCCAAAAAGAGTTGGAGGATGGTGAGTTCTGTTTGGTATGGTTAGTCTCAGAGGATGATAGATACATGCACAGAAGAGACAACTGAAGATGCTGTTTCAGGTGGGGAAGAGAGTTAAAGGAACAGTATTCTTACCTCTTGGAGCAACTGAGCACAGCCCGTCAATAACATCAGAGTACCCAGGCCCAATGCGGCACCTTCTACTGTTCCTCCAAATGTTCAATGCCATTTACCTTCCCCTCCCATGGATCATGCATTTAATGGCTGTCACATCGTTTGGGAAACTTGACTGCAACACTGTCATTTCATGGGCAGCAGTAAGAAGGCTTATACCAAAGTCCTTGCAGAAGACAATTTTAAGATAAGATATGCACTTGTCATACCTTCAGTGAGCATCTGTCAGCTTCACCATAGGCTGCACATAGAGAATTATTTTCTAATCCTTAACACTCTGGTTTCCCCATGCTGCTTCTCCTGAGTGGATTGAGACATTCAAATTAAGCTTAGTTTATTTGATTGTATTTATGTAATCACCCCACTGTCCATAAAGTGACAGGTGAAACAAAAAGTATTTTCCAAATTGGTCAGCTTGCCTAAGACCATTGAGAACTAGAGAAAGAGTCAAGCTATAAAATATCTTCTTGCAGTAAGGAGAGCCATGTTCATAAAACAAGTTGATTTCTTTCCCTTTACAGAGCTCTATGCAATGTAACCTGTAAAAAATAGATCAGAGGTTCCTGTCATATTCAAGGCACTGGTCCAGAAACCAGCAAACAAAACGTCAGCAAGATATCTTAAATCCTCTTTACCAGCTGAGGCAGTTGGTTATAAATGAAAAATTAAAGGAAACGGTATCTTAAATGTCACCAGAGAGGCTGCTCTGCCCCTTATCCCAAGGGTTGTAGGTAGGATATAGTCTTTTAAGAGTACGGACTTCAGAGGCTCCCCTTGGTGGCGCAGTGGTTAAGAATCCACCTGCCAACCTAGAGTCTGTCATACAGAGTGAAGTAAGTCAGAAAGAGAAAGACAAATACCGTATGCTAACACATATATATGGAATTTAAGAAAAAAAATGTCATGAAGAACCTAGGCGTAAGGCAGGAATAAAGACACAGACCTACTGGAGAATGGACTTGAGGATATGGGGAGGGAGAAGGGTAAGCTGTGACAAAGCGAGAGAGTGGCATGGACATATATACACTACCAAATGTAAAATAGATAGCTAGTGGGAAGCAGCCACAAAGCACAGGGAGATCAGCTCCGTGCTTTGTGACCACACAGAGGGGTGGGACAGGGAGGGTGAGAGGGAGGGAGACGCAAGAGGGAAGAGATATGGGAACATATGTATATGTATAACTGATTCACTTTGTTATAAAGCAGAAACTAACACACCATTGTAAAGCAATTATACTCCAATAAAGATGAAAAAAAAAAGAATCCGCCTGCCAATGCAGGGGACATGGGTTCGAGCCCTGGTCGGGGAAGACCCCTCATGCCTCAGAGCAACTAAGCCCCTGCACCACAACTACTGAGCCTGCGCTCTAGCGCCTGCAAGCCACAACTACTGAGCTGGCGTGCCACAACTACTGAAGCCTGTGCGCCTAGAGCCCACGCTCCACAACAAGAGAAGCCACCGCAATGAGAAGCCCGCGCACCGCAGCGAAGAGTAGCCCCCGCTCGCCACAACTAGAGAAAGCCCATGCACAGCAAAGAAGACACAACACAGCCAAAAGTGAAAATAAATAAATTTGTTAAAAAGAAAAAAAGAGTATGGACTTCATAGTTTGACTGCCAGGGTTCAGATCCCAGATCTGCAGTTTAATAGCTCTGTGACCTTGAGTGAGTTATGTCAGCTGTCTGAACTTCAGTCTTATAAGATAGAGATAATAACAATATTTAGCTCATAAAGAGGATTAAATGAATCAACGTATTTAAAACATGTCATGATATCTGACATATAGTAAGTGTTCGATAGAAGTTATGATTACAATCATTTCCATTTTTTCCAGCCATATGGCTTTTTGTCATCACTTTCATGGGTATTAGCAGGTACCTAGAACTCTAACGCTTATAATTACTAAGAACTTTTATTAATACAAAATACATTCACTTAAAGACGCAGATGTAGAGAACGGACTTGAGGACACGGTGAGGGGGAAGGGTAAACTGGGACGAAGTGAGAGAGTGGCATGGACATATATACACTACTAAACGTAAAATAGATAGCTAGTGGGAAGCAGCTGCATAGCACAGGGATATCAGCTCCGTGCTTTGTGACCGCCTGGAGGGGTGGGATAGGGAGGGTGGGAGGGAGGGAGACGCAAGAGGGAAGAGATATGGGAACATATGTATAACTGATTCACTTTGTTATAAAGCAGAAACTAACACACCATTGTAAAGCAATTATACTCCAATAAAGATGTTAAAAAAAATACATTCACTTATACCCTTGTACCAAATGTAGCAGATGCTATCATGCCTACACTTCTTTACTCTTACCACTTCAGAGCATGCTACCCTACCCCAACTCCCCTACTGCCAGCACCTGCATTTCTTTCACTGAGGATTTTCTCTGGATAGTGAAGCCCACTTTACCAACCTGTGTGTCAGGTAGGACGTACCGAGGTGTTAACAGCCCTCAACCAAAGACTGACAGGAGTTGGTGTCGCCTCACCCCTCAGGTGGGATCACTCTGAAGCAGATGTCTTACACTGCCTCCCAGACTTTCCCCTCAAGGCTGAAGCCCTAGTCACTCTCTGTGGTAGCTAGTTTGATCATGCTACCTTTAATCGCTGCTTTCTTCCCTTCCTTGTTTCACCGCCCCATTCTTCTATTCTCAAACAAACTACTTATACTTGAATCCTTGTTTAGCTTGGGAAGCCCAAACTAAGATCTTCTCATAAACCTGTGAGATATATAAGGGTAGACATCATAATTTTGCGGTAGGTAAACTGAGTTGTGGGTCATGTGGGTATTTAATGGAAGAGCTGGGCCTGGAACCAAGTCTCTTGTCACCATATATATTCTTTTTCTGTTACCAGAGTATATATCATAGCTTTCTCCAGCTGTGCACAGACAGACTAATAATGTCAGTAATCCCCCATTATCCTTCTCCTCATTGCATATCAGTTGATCTCCCAAAAGTATGTCTGGACAAGGCAAGAAAGGGTCACATTCCAACCGACTGATATCATTGAACTTTTCCACGTGTGAAAGGAATATTTATCAGTTTGTTCTTTAAGTGTCTGATCTTAACTAGCCATCTACCTAATGAAAATAGAATTATCTGTCAGAGTCTGGAAATGGATTGTTCTAGTTCATCAAAGAGTCTAGCTAATAAAGAAGTTGTGAATTAGCTGAAACTGATTTTTTAAAGTAACATTTAGCACAGTTGTCACACTGAATGTAAATTAAGCTTCCTTTGATGATTTAGAAGGAAACTGGGGAACCAACTTTGCCTCAGGATCATGTGTGTACATATCAATACATATGAATTCTCATTACATCGGAAGACATACAAAAGAGCTGGGTGCTGACGGTTCCTCAGTGGATGCCCCACTGGGTAATAAGGATTTATTTATGTGATGTGCCCTCCTTTCTGGGCCATCTCTATGTTCTGTATCTCCTACCCAAAAGGGAAGTACCCTATAACCCTGGATTCTATAACTGAGGCTAGTTAGACTGAGCATCTGCTAGATGTAGAGCACAAGAAGGTTCTGTACGTTGGGGTCTCTTATTTGGAGAGCCTCTTTAATTAATGGCCATCTGGTCCCCCATAAAGGATTGTAATTAGGGAAGCAGTGTATGAGCAGATACATCAGTGAAAACCTTGCCTGTGCTTGCCTTCCCTCCAAGATACTCCGGACTCAGGTGAATGGCAAGGTCACATTGGGCTATTTTTATTTTTCATAAAAAATGATTTGGGTCTAGAGGCTGGGATAAAATAAATCACTGATCCAATTAAGTGGCAGACACAGGACTTACTAACATCTGAATGCTCCTTACCAAACGTGATTCAGCACAGATCTGCTGTTTTCACTGTCCCTGTTTTTTCCAGTTGATTTTAAGCTCTGCGTGACAGTAACAGAGGCTCCCTGCAGCTTTGGGATAGATAAAAGAATTGAACAAGCCCCTTGGCTTTGTCAAAAGGATCTGCACATGTCTTTTTCACTACAAACATAAGTGAAAACTCCTATCACAGTTATTCTTCATCCAATCTCCCAAAGAGGAGTTGCCGAGTTAGAAATCATCTCTGTTGCAATGTTCAAATCTATGGATGTGATCAAACCAGAATTGTGTCTTTTCATGCAAAAGTAAACAATAAAAGGGGCTCTACCCTGACCCTTGCTGTCTACCTTAACTCCTGCATCTGCAGGACCCATGGGTTAAAGCCTTCAGAGTCCTGGGCATTAGGTATAAGGTGTTCATGAGATCAGAAACTGAGGTTGTGGGAATGAGGTACAACCCAATGATATGCTTAAATTATGGACCTCAGCTATGACTTTAATATATTTCTCTGAAAGGTGCAATAATAGGGGTATCATTTTAGAACAGTGGAGTGCAACGGGAAGCACACTGTCAACTACCTCCTGGCTTTGTAGTAACTTGAATGTTACTGTAAAAAGTGACCCTTCACCTTTCCCAACCTCACCTTACAACCTCAGCAACATCACTTACCTATAACGCAGCTAAGAACCAGGAACAAAACAAAGAGGATATCTGAGCATCATATCCATGCATTTTAATGTGTGTGCTTCCCTTAAGGCGAACCTAGATAGGATTTGATTCAGAATCTATACACCTGTATTTTTCGTATAATTCTAACCAAGTTTGGATATCTCCGGTGCTACCAAAGATTAGGAACGTCATGTCAAATGCTAGACAGTGGATGTTCAAACAAAGACAAGAGAATACTTAGAGCAAGGGGACAGAGAGGAAAAAAAAACTAGGAAAAAGCTGACAAAATAATTCTCTGCAGTCTGGGAACATTTAGTGTTGGAGCAAATATTCTTATAGCCTGTAATAGGCCCTGAGGGTATCACTGGATACAGCACAGTGAGAAGATGAAAATCATAGCATGCACCCAGAGTCATAGAGAAAAGATGAAATTATATTCAGTATATTCTGCTTAAGGAGGCAAAGAAGTGTGCAATACACGTTAGAAAACGTTTTATCCAAAATGATTAACTTAAAATCATTGCGATGCAAAGAGTAACTTTTGAACTCCAGAAAACTCTACCATCCAGAAAGATCCTTTTTTAAGAGTTCCATGTGTTGTGGTTTCACTCTATATCATTCTGACCTTATCTTTTACAGCCTTGGTCACCTCTTGGTGAAAGATGATGATTTTGCATCTTACGCTCCTTTTTGCAGTGGAAAAATACATGTTCCTATTTTTGCCAAGTTTTACAACTCTTGGAAAGAAAGGGGGATCTTTATTTTTAATTGCATATTTTGTATGCTTCTAAGGAGTCATAAAGTGCCCTCATTCTTATATTAGCAGTAAATTTCCAATAAAAATTCTGGTGCAAATATAGATACCCCCCCTCCAAAGTAAAAGCAAATTACCCACAATGCATCTTTGCAGTAGAATGTTCATCCAATTAGATTGCAAGGCAATTGGTATGATTACTCATCTGTATACTCAGTACTTAGTTTCCATTTTGCCTGCAGCAACTGCAGCTTTGACAATTTATCTGACAGGTCCACAACATACATTTCTGAAAATGCCAAAGAAATGGAAGCTACCTGTATTTGTAAGGTATAGTTCAGAGATTTTGGAAAAGGGTGAGAATAATGGGCCCAGAGCAGAGGGAGAGAGAATTGAGATGGAGAGGAAATTGTATGGCTGAATTCTAAGAGCTACTATCGTGACTAAAAAAGTACCTCTAAGGGAGGGCAATACTGCAGGAAAGATTTAGGGGGAAAAATGATAAAGTCAAGATGGCAAAAGAAAGTTGGCATGAATTTCCCAGTAAGTAAAAAGGTCAGATTCCAGAGGAAGTAGCCAGTGCAAGCCAGATAAAGCAAATCTGATTCTTTTTTTTTTCTTTATTTAGACTTTGGTGGCAGGGGTGGGGAGGGGAATTAGAGAAGCAACAGGAGTAGTAGCCTTTGAGGGATCTCAGCCTTCAGTATTAAGGAGTCCAGACTAGGACAGTAGGTGAACTGCAGAAAGTGGTAAGTATGGACTGAGAGAAAAGGACCACTAAGGTAAACCTAGATACCAGAGGTATTACATAGCATGGTGGGAATCTTTTCCTACCACCCATCAACATTCAAATGCCCATGGGTATCCACTAGGCCTAAGTCTAAGCAAGAAGTCCTATGTGGGGAAGACATACAGAGGTCAGGGTTCTTTTTAAGGCTCTCTGGAGAGAAGTGTCTTAAGCCAAGATTCCAGGACAAGCCCTGGATTCAGTGACCCAGTTAAAACTTCATTGGTGAGAGTGACATCAGCAAATTGTCAGGGTAGGCAGCTCCAAACTCCTGTCCCTTCTCAGAAACATTGAAAACCAGCAGAAAGTCATAATCAACTTTGTCAGAAATCTGGAAAACAGTCAAAGATTTACAGAAACCAAGAATGCACTGAATCAAGGGAAAAAATCAACTTCCATATGGTAAGAAAGCTATGTGGCATTTTTACTGCCCTTGCTCCACCCCCTCCCTAGCTCAGCAGTGGTTTTGAAGACAGCAACTCCCATTTCTTGTGTGAGACCCTAATCCCTGGTTCTAGAGGGAGCAGAGCAGACCTTATCTGAGACTTATTATGTTTATCTGTTCTAAACTGTCTATGGGCTTCCTGAAAGGACTGATGCAAGGCACTCGTCTCTGTTTCACCTAACTCAGAAATCACTCAGGACAGTAAAATGGTGGACTTTGCCCCAAAACACTGTAAGGCAAATGAAAACCCTGCACACACCTGGGGCAAAAGATTGTAGTCTGAAAAACAATAGACTGCCTAAAGCCTGAAAGGATATTTGGGGAGAGAGATTTTTTTGGGAAGTAGGACATTCAAAAGCACCCATGTACACTGGGGAATCTAGAAAGCCATACACATTCCCAGAGTGGGACACACATTCAGAAAAGACCTAAGAAGACCCTAAGTTTTCACCTCTGGCTGATCTCTGAGCTCAGTGTAAGCAGGAAGTGAAGGCTAAGCCAGAGTTATAAACAGTCTAGCTAAGTTTTGAAAGAGTGTCCCAGCATAGAACCAATCTTCATAGACTGGGAAAGGTGGGTTTTTGGCTTTTTTAACTATTGGGGTGTGTGCCCCATGTGTGTGTATTCTGGAGTTAAAGGAAATCTCTGTCAAAACATTAGTTGAACACTAACTGAAGGAACAGAGACTTCACTGAACCCACATGACAAGGAATACAGTCTTTGCAAAAATAGTTTGGAAAAGTAATTAAACAAATGGACAACTACAGCCTTCCACAGTCAAAAAGAGCAAATCCTAGAGAAGGGGAATAATTTGGTTTCTTGAGATGCATAACATTATAATATTCAATGTCTAATTTTCAACAAAAAGTTACAGCATACACAAAGAAAGAGGAAAGTATGGCCCATTCACAGGAGAAAAGAAGTAGACAGAAACCACCTCTGAGGGAATCTATTGTTAAGAGAGAAAATCATAGTTCTAAGCTCCTACATTAAAAAAAAGAAAAACCTCAAATCAATAACATAAATTTATGCCTTAAAGAACTAGAGAAATAAGAGCAAAGTAAATGCCTATCTGGCAGAGAAAAGGAAATAATAATGATTAGAGTAGAGATAAACAAAATAGAGAACAGAAAAATAACAGAATCAAAGAGCCCAAAAGTTGGTTCTTTGAAAAGAAGAACAATATTGACAAACCTTTAGGTAGACTGACAAAGAAAAAGTTGAAATAATACAAAGAACTAAAATCAGAAATGAAAATGGGAACATTACTACCAACCTTACGGAAATAACAAGGATTATTAGAGAATGCCATGAACAACTATATCACAGCAAATAAAATGACCTGGATGAAATGGACAAATTCCTAGGAACTTACAAATTACCAAAACTGACTGAAGAAGAAATAGAAATTCTGAACAGTAAATATATTGAATTTCTAATAAAGCAAAACATCTCAGCAAAGAAAAATTCAGGACCTGATGGCTTCACTGGTGAACTCTGCCAAACATTTAGAGCATAATTAACACTAATTCAAACTTCTCAAAAAAAAAATAGGAGAAAGCTCCCTAACTCATTTTATGAGGCTAGCATTACTCTGATAAAGACATCACAAGAAAACTACAGAACAATATATCTTATGAATATACATTCAAATATCCTCACCAAAATACTAGCCAATTGAATACACAGCATATTAAAAGGATTATATACCATGACCAGGTGGGATTTATCCCAGAAATGCAAGAATGGTTCAACACAAGAAAATCCATCAGTGTAAACATAACTTAAAAGAAAGCAGGAGAAAAACCACATCATCATCTCAATTGATGCAGAAAAGCTAATAAAGAAATTAAGCAAAATGTCAGGATGCAAAATCGACATACACCAACAATGAAGAATCCAAAAAGGAAATTATTTAAATAACCCCATTTACCATATTGGTCAAGAGAATAAAATATCCAGGAATAAATTTACCCAAGGAGGTGAAAGACATATACTGAAAACTTTTTTTAAAAATGCTGAAAGAAATTAAAAGAAACCTCAATAAATGGGAAGACATTCTATACATTCTGTGTTCATGGTTTACAAGATTTAATATTGTTAATATGTCAGTTCTGCCTTAACGGGATATACAGATTCAGTGCAATCTCTATCAAAACTCCAGCAGCCTTTTTTTTTTTTTTTTTGCAGAAATGGAAAAGCCAATTCTCAAGTTCATGTGGATTTGCAAGGGGTCCTAAATAGCCAAAACAATCTTGAAAAGGAAGAACAAAGTTAGAGGACTCACACTTCTGATTTCAAAACTCCCTACAAATCTACAGTAATCAATACAGCATGTCACTGGCATAAGAGCTAACATACAAATCGATGGAATAGAATTAAGAGTCCAGAACAGACCATGTAGACTTCAAGATCAAGATGAAAGAATAGGAGGATGCTGGGCTCACCTCCCCTCACAAACACATGAAGATTACAATTATGTGTAGAGTGACTCTCGCTGAAATAGACCTGGCTAGCAGGCTGTCTTTTCTAAGCCAAGGCTGTGAAGAAAGATCCACATGGAGTCTGGTAGGAAGGGAGAAGTGATCTGGTCGGGGCCCACACCCCTAGTGGGGGACCCAGAAGAGGAAGGGATATCACGGACTCAAGGCTCCTCCCTGCAGAGCAAGAGATTCAAGCTATATATTGGGCAGCCCAGATTAGCCAGATAAAGAGTTCAAAACAATAGTAATAAGAATGCTAAATAGGGACCTTCCCTGGTAGCACAGTGGTTAAGAATCTGCCTGCCAATGCAGGGGACATGGGTTCAAGCTCTGGTCCGGGAACATCCTACATGCCATGGAGCAACTAAGCCCATGTGCCACAACTACTGAGCCTGTGTGCCACAACTACTGAAGTCCATGCGCCTACAGCCCGTGCTCCGCAACAAGAGAAGCCACCGCAATAAGAAGCCCACGCACCACAACGAAGAACAGCCCCTGTTCACGGCAACTAGAGAAAGCCTGCATGCAGCAACGAAGACCCAACGCAGCCAAAAATTTAAAAAAAAAGAAGAAGAATGCTAGATAGATGCTTACAGTGAGAATTTTAACAAAGAACTAGAAAATATAAAAATGAAACTGTCAGAGCTGAAGAATACAATAACTGAAAAGAAAAATACACAGGAGGGAATTAACAGATTAGATGATACAGAATAAAACGTGTGATATGAACGATAGAATAGTGGAAATCACCCAATCAGAAGGGCAAAAAGAAAAACAAATTTTGAAAAAATGAGAATAGTTTAAGGGATCTCTGAGACAACATCAAGTGTACTAACATTTGCATTATAGGGGTCCCAGAAGGAGAAGAGTGAAAGGGGTAGAAAATGTATTTGATGAAATTATGGCTGAAAACTTCTTGAACCAGATATCTAGGTACAGGAGACACAGTGAGTCTCAAACAAGATGAACCAAAAGAGACCCACACCAAGATATATCATCATTAAAATGGCAAAAGTTAAAGATAAAGAGAATTTTAAAGGCAGCAAGAGAAAAACAAAGACTCACATATAAGGGAACACCCCCTGATAAGGTTATCAGATGATTGTTCAGTAGAAATTTTGCAGGCCAGAATGTAGTGTCATATATATTTAAAGCACTGAAAAGAAAAAGCCTACAACCTAAGTTACTCTACACAGCAAGGTTATCATTCAGAATTGAAGGAAAGATAAATATACTAAACCTACCCTAAAAGTAATGTGATATATATAAAGCTATAAAGTCTCCACCAAAAAACTATTAGAATTAATAAATGAATTCAGTAAAGTTGCAAGGTACTCTATACACTAATAATAAACTATCAGAAAGAAAATGCAAGAAAACAATCCCATTTACAATCCCATCAAAAAGAATAAAATACCTAGCAATAAACTTAGCCAAGGAGGTAAAAGACCTATACTTCAAAAACTATAAGACATTGATGAAGGAAATGGAAGATGATACATATAAATGGAAGGATATCCCATGTTCATGGATTGGAAGAATTAATATTGTTAATACTATCCAAAGCGATTTCCTCCCATACATCACCAGTGCTTCTGGGTCATGGTCATTTTGAGCCTGTATCTGGGTGACTTCTAGGCGGTCGTGTCATTGACTGCTCCCCACCCCCCAACTCCGCTGTGGTCCTGCGTGTCTCCTGCCCTCCCATCCCCACTGAGCCCTCTCGGGTCCCCTCTGGGCCTTCTGCCCCTGGTCACCAAGGTTTGCTGTGCTCTCACCCACTGGTGTCATTTGGAGGAAAGATGAATGGGAGGGCTGATTTTCAAGAGACAAATGCAGAAGTTCCAAGACCAATTCCCCACATAAGGGCTGATTACATTCCAACAGAGGAAGAAAGAAGAGTCTTTGCAGAAGGCAATGATGAAAGCTTCTGGTCCAGATGAATCCTTTCAGGTCATCCCAAATATGGTTCCATTCCTAAACATATTTGCTTGCATCATGGGATACTTTGCTGGAAAGCTTTCCTATGTGAAAACTTGCCAAGAGAAGTTAAAGAATCTTGAGAATTCCCCTCTTGGAGAAGCTTTACGATCAGGACAGGCATGACGATCTCCACCAACTGGGCACTATTCTCAGAAGTCAAAATATGACTCAAACATGAGGGGTCATTTATCTTTTGTGACAACGCCAGCAGCAGACAACATAGAAAAAGAGATGCTTCCTCATTATGAGCCAACTCCATTCAGTGCTTCTATGAATGAATCTACTCCCACTGGTATTACTGATCATATTGCCCAAGTCAAAGTAAACAAATATGGAGATACCTGGGATGAGTGAAAAATTGCATCATTGGACCTACTGAAGAAGTTTCAATATCCAGCGTCATCTAGGTGGTCATGAACATCTGCATGCTTTGAGCTCAGCAGCAGTCTTCATAAACACATTTAAAACTAGAACCTGGGTTTTTGTGGTTTGGCTTATGAAGATGATGTTGTAAAAACTTAAATGTTAATGTAATATTGCGTGAATATATTCATTTGGGGGAACTCTCTGAATGATGGTAGTATACCACGATTGTACACAGTTTGTGAAATTGTTTTAAGTTACAGGGCAAGGATACTGTTATAAAACTATCAAGTGAGTGCAATGCTCTAGAATCTCTGTATCTGGAAATAAATGATACCTGCATGTTGAATTGGGGTGGGTGGGTGTAGCAATCATAATTTTAAATCTTAAACTTTATATCAAAAATTATTAAAAAGTCTTTCTCCAGTGTTTGCTGTATTCTCTTAATGTTTACGGTAAATAAAATATAAAGGAACATGCATTAAAAAATACTATCCAAAGCAATCTACAAAGTTAATGCAATCCCTAACAAAATACCCATGACATTTTTCACAGAACTAGAACAAATAATCCTAAAATTTGTATGAAACCACAGAAGACTGAAAATAGCCAAAGCAATCTTGAGAAAAAAAAGAACAAAGCTGGAGATATCATGCTCCCTGACTTCAAACTATACTACAAAGCCACAGTAATCAAAACAGTGTGGAACTGACACAAAAACAGACATAGATCAAGGAAACAAAATAGAGAGCTCAGAAATAACCCCCCTCACATATTATCAATTAATCTATGACAAAGGATGCAAAAATATACAATTGGGGAAAAGACAGTCTCTTCAATATGTACTGTTGAGAAAACTGGACAGCTACATATAATAGAATGAAATTAGAACATTTTCTCATAC
This sequence comes from Tursiops truncatus, assembly GCF_011762595.2. Taxonomy (NCBI): domain Eukaryota; kingdom Metazoa; phylum Chordata; class Mammalia; order Artiodactyla; family Delphinidae; genus Tursiops; species Tursiops truncatus. The sequence continues at coordinate 34,247,849 of NC_047055.1, forward strand.
CATATACAAAAATAAACTCAAAATGCATTAAAGACCTAAATGTAAGACTGGAAACCATAAAATTCCTTGAATAAAACACAGGCAGTACACTCTTTGACATGTCTTATCGATATTTTTTGGATCTATTGCTTCAGGCAAAGGAAACAAAAGCAAAAATAAACAAATGGGACCTAATTATATTTAAAAGCATTGCACAGTGAAGGAAACCATCAAAAAAATAAAATGACAACCTACTAAACAAGAGAAGTTATTTCCCAATGATTTATCTGATAAAGAGTTAATATCCAAAATATATAAAGAGCACATACAACTCAATATTAAAAAACCAAACAATGCGATTAAAAAATGGACAAAAGACCTGAATAGACATTTTTTCCAAAGAAGACATACAGATAGCTAACAGGCACATGAAAAGATGCTCAACATCACTAATCATCAGGGAAAGGCAAATCAAAACCTCAATGAAATATCACCTCACACCTTTCAGAATGGCTATTATCAAAAAGAAAATAAATATAATAAATATTAGTGAGAAAGTAGAGAAAGGGAAAATTTAGTTCACTGTTGGGGGAATGTAAATTGGTACAGCCACTGTGGAAAACAGTATAAAGTTTCCTCAAGAAATTAAAAATAAAACTACAATATGATCCAGCAATTCCACTCCTGGGTATGTATCTGAAGAAAATGAAAACACTAATACAAAAAGATACATGCAATGCAATGTTCATAGCAGAATTATTTATAATAGCTAAGATGTGGAAGCAACCTAAGTGTCTATCAATAGGTGTATGGATAAAGAAGATGTGATTGATATATGATAAATACATACACACAAACATACAATGGAATATTACTCAGCCATAAAAAAGAATGAAAATTTGCCATTTCCAACATGTATGTACCTGTATCATGCTTAGTGAAGTAAGTCAGACAGAGAAAGACAAATATTGTGTTTCACTTACATGTGGAATCTAAAAAATAAAACAAATGAATATAACAAAACAGAAACAGACTCATAGATACAGAGAACAAACTAGTGGTTACCAGTGGGAGAGTGGTGAGGGGAGGGTCATGATAGGGGAAGGGGATTATGAGGTACAAACTACTAGGTATAAAATAAATAAGATACAAGGATATAATATACAGCAAAGGGGATATAGCCAATATTCTATAATAACTTTAAATAGAATATAATCTATAAAAATAATGAACTACTGTGTTGTATACCTGAAACTAATATAACATTGTAAATCAACTATACTTCAATAAAAACTGCAAAAAATGCAAATTAAAAACATATTGTACTACTTCATGGATAAAGTAAGTATCTTGCAGCAATACAATTCCATTTATACCTTGGCCCTGTTTTGTGCTATTATTATCATATGTTACATAGTACTGTCATTACTGATACATGTTATAACCCTTCACAATAAATTGTTTGTTTTAATTATCAAACATGAATAAATAAATAAACCATCTATGGCCAACTGATTTTTGACATGATGTCAAGACCATTCAATGGAAAAAGAATAGTCTCTTCGACAAATGGTGCTGGGACAGCTAGATATCCACATGCAAAAGAATGAAACTGGATCCTTATTTCACACCATATATAGAAATTAACTCAACATAGATCAACAATCTAAATATAAGAGCTAAAACCATAAAAATTCATAGAAGAAATAATATGGGTAGATCTTCATGACCTTGACTTTCACAAAGATTTTTAGATATTATACAAAAAATATAAGCAACAAAAGAAAAAATGGATAAACTGGATTTCATCAAAATTAAAGACTTATGTCATCAAAGGCCATTATCAAAAAGTGGACAAGATAACCTACAAAATTAGAGAAAGTGTTTGCAAATCATATACCAAATAAGAGTTTGTATCCAGAATATATAGAGAACTATTGCAAGTCAACAAGAAAAAGATAAAAACCCAATTTAAAATGAGCAAAGGACTTGAATATACATTTCTCCAAAGAAGATAAACAAACGGACAACAAGCACATGAAAAGATGCTTAACATCATTAGTCATTAGGGAAACGAAATTCAAAACCACAATAAGGAACTTCACAGCCATTAGGATACCTCATAATATAAAAAGGAGAATCAGAAGTGTTGGCAAATGTGGAGAAATTGGAACTCTTGTACACTGTTGATGAGAATGTAAAATGTTTCAGCCATTTTGGAAAATAGTTTGGTGTTTCCTCTAAAAGTTAAACAGAGAACAGAATGGCTATATAAACCTACATTCCATCCTTAGGTATATACCTAAAATAATCGAAAACAGGTCCCAAAGCAAGTATATGTACACACATGTTCATAACAGCACTAGTCACAACAGTCAAAAGGTGTTAACAGCCCAAATGTCCACCAACGGAATTTATGGATAAAGAAATTGTGGTATATACATACAATGGAATATCACTTGTCCATAGAAAAGCAATGAAGTACTAATAAATGCTACAGTGTGGATGAACCTTGAAAACATTATGCTATGTGAAAGAAGCCAGACAAAAATAAGGTCACATATTTTATGATTCCATTTGTATGAAATATCCAGAATACGTAAATCCATTGAGACAGAACGCAGACTGGTATTTGCCAGGGGCTGGGGTGGAGGTGGCAGCGTGCAAATGACGAGAAATTGCTTTACGGATTAGGGGTTTTACTCTGTAGTGATGGAAATGTTTCAGAACTAGGTAGAAGTGTTAGTTGCCCAACATTGAGAATGTGTTAAATGCCACTGAATTGCTCACATTAAAATGGTTAATTTTATGTTATGTGAATTGTACCTCAATAAATTATTTTTTTAAAACTTTGCTGGTGCCCAGTATGTGTTTTAAATGTTAATCTTCTAAATAGTTTAACCCTATTAACATAATTAAGAATATACAAGCTTCAGAAAACTGAAAACAAAATTAGTCAATTAGCAGATGCAGGAATTGGAAACAGGAGGTTAGAGGAAATGCTTGTAGTTAAAATGACAATAAAAATGCCATCGACTTTTTGTAGCCAAGATGACACACCCAGGTGCCTGTCCTTGACTTGACTAGAGGCAGGAGAGGTATATCCAGACCTTTCATTCAGGGCAGGGGCAGGAAGAAACAGGAAATAATCCTTCAAGTCCATGTCAGGAAGCTGTGCTTTCTGCATTTTTTTTCTTTCTGAAAAAGGTGGTAGATTGTGTTCATTCGACTGCAGGGAAAACTTCAGAGATGGGGAGCCAGGACTGAGAGATAATTGAGCAAGACTGAGATTTCTCAGCTTGCCTAGATACTTGTAGAAGGCAATAACTGTGTTTTAAATGAAGGTTGAGTATTATAGTAGAATAGACCTTGGACTTTATTTATTTATTTAGCTGCACTGGGTCTTTGTTGCTGTACGTGGGCTTTCTCTAGTTGCAGCGAGCGGGGGCTACTCTTCGTTGCGGTGTGCGGGCTTCTTATTTGTGGTGGCTTCTCTTGTTGCAGAGCACAGGCTCTAGGCACACAAGCTTCAGTAGTTATGGCACGTGGGCTCAGTAGTTGCGGTGCACAGGCTCTAGGGCTTGTGGGCTTCAGTAGTTGTGGCACACGGGCTTTGTTGCTCCGCAGCATGTGGGATCTTCCCGGACCAGGGCTTGAACCCGTGTCCCCTGCATGGGCAGGCGGATTCTTAACCACTGTGCCACCAGGGAAGTCCAAGACCTTGGATTTTAGAGTGAAATAGACCTGAGTTCAAATCCCAACTCTGCCCCTTAATAGCCATGTGACCTCATGTTATTTACTTAGCCATTTCAAACCACGGTTTTCCTTTCTCTTAAATGTGAATATATAACTCTGAAAGATTATTGTGAAGATTAAGTGAGGTAGATACAAAGTACCCAGCACATGCCAGCACACAGTAGATACTTGATGCTAGTTATTTTTTTTCAATCAAATTACAGATGACTTCTCCCTCCCACTTCACTCCCCCTCCAAAAAAAGTAATTAGAGTTGGTTGATGAAGAAGGATAATAAACCAAACCTTCAATTACAAAAGATACCAAAACAACTATACCAGGTGATGAAGACGAGTATTCAAAGCAATGCTTTTTCACCTGGTAAAACATCCTGCATGAGGAGGGATAAAAGCTTATTCCTCGCAGAGAGATCAGCAGAATGACAGAAAGGATGCTGAACAATTTCATCCCAGAATCCTTGCCCTTTCTATTGGCCCCATAAGAAACCAAAGGTATCCACATCCCATGAGCAAAAGGAAGCTCAGCTGGGGAATGAATAACAATGAAATCATTTGAACAAGAAGAGTAATGGTTTTCTTATCCTCCTCAGGAGGTTCTAGGGTTCAGAATGCTATAGTGACTAATAAGAATGTGGGTATAGGGCTTCCCTGGTGGCGCAGTGGTTGAGAGTCCGCCTGCCAATGCAGGGGACACGGGTTCGTTCCCCGGTCCGGGAAGATCCCACATGCCGCGGAGCAGCTGGGCCCGTGAGCCATGGCCGCTGAGCCTGCGTGTCTGGAGCCTGTGCTCCGCAATGGGAGAGGCCACAACAGTGAGAGGCCCGCATACCGCAAAAAAAAAAAAAACAGAATGTGGGTATAGATCCATACAGATGTTTGTTCAATGCCCAGATCTCACTAGCTATGGACCTTAGGCAAGTCACTTTCCTTCTGAGAATTGGAATTCTCACTTATAATGAATAATACTTACCTTGTAGGGTTGTTATGTGTATTATGCAAGATAAATACATGTAAAGTGCTTAGCACAATGCCAAGCACATAGTCAACAACTCATAAATGTTCATTCCCTCCCTCTTCCTATTACATAAAATTCTACCCTATTTTACAGAAAGGGACTCCTTTTAAAGCTGAGACTGTCATGAAAATGAATCATTATTCTACATTTCTTTTCATTCAAATTACCATTTAAGGGTCCCCTACATTACATTATGTAGGCTCCTATCAATATGGCTCAATTTAAAAGTTGAAAGATAAGAGGCTTTTGTCAGTGGAAAATACAAATTAAAAGTTAGAAACACTGAGTTTAGCCCTAGCTTTTCTGCTAACTAGCACACCATCTTTCTGGGCCTGTTCCCATATAGTGAATGGAGGAGTGTGGGCTCGACTATCCCTTCCAGTTTTAAACTTACATGAAACTAATCACTAAAGCTGAAGGACAAGTCACAGCCTTTGCTAGTAAGAAGAGTCATGGACATTAGGCTATTTGAGAGACTTCAAGAGGTCAACTAGTTTATTTAATGTTAGAATGACTTAAGCCCAGCACCTAGGATGGAGATTCTATATAATTCCTTGTTGGCATTTTCTTAAATATTTATTTATTTAGGCTGCGCTGGGTCTTAGTTGTGGCATGCAAGATCTTCGTTGCCGTGTGCAGGATCTTCCTTGCTGCATGCGGGCTCTTTAGTTGCAGCATACAGGATCTTTAGTTACAGCATGCATGTGGGATATAGTTCCCTGACCAGGGATCGAACCTGGGCCCCCTGCATTGGGAGCACGGAGTCTTAGCCACTGGACCACCAGGGAAGTCCCCCTTGTTGGCATTTTCTAAGGTTTATTCTCTCTGAGAGTAAGCCTCTGATTTTATATGTATAGAATAATTAGACTATGCAAGTAACATGAGTATACAGTAGTCACTATATTGATACAATGAATCAACCTATATTCAGAGATACGATGATGAATTCTTTGGTATGGAATATTTTTAAAGTAATCATAAAAGGGGACCTAGAAAAGAGAATTTTGTTATTTGGTCTGAAATATCAACATAGTCTACTTTCAGGGCTGAGGGCATTTTCTCCTATTTTCAAAGCAACTTAGTTAAGCTTTGATCCCTTTGCTTTGAAAGATGAAACATAACAAAAAACTTCACATATGTGTATACGTGTGGTACATACACATACATACACTCCTCTTCTCCTAAAGGAAATAAGATCTATCTACCTCTCAAATTACATCAGTTAGATGTGAGTCCAAGGAGCCTTGAATTGTCGTTACCTAGTAAATCAAGCAATCTATGAATACTACCACGGGTAGAGCTTCTAGGAGGCCAAAACTTAGGGAAGCTTATTTAAAGGGCAGATTCAAAGTCTCAAGGTTAAGGACAGAGTGTGGTAGCTTACTGAGTCCATCTCCCTAGTCCAAGAAATAGGCAAAAACTTCTTCAGACTACTGAACAGAAGACCAAATGCCTCCAGGGGAGTTCATGCTCCTCTTTGGCCTACATATCTTAATGTAGCACCTTCTCTCCACAGACAATGTGAAATCTAGAGACCCAATGACGTACATGATCACTGCCCTCAAGATGCTTGCAGTCCAGCCAAGACTCCACATGTGCACATAGAAACATACACTACAGAGGCTGGAAAGGTTCTTTAGCGGTCATACAGTTCAGTGGTTTTCACACTCTTTCATAGAGCTTTCAAGGGTTCCACAGAAGGGCCTCAAACTGACATTAAGAAGGACCATAGGGGGATTTTTTGCACACAGAAGGCTCTAGATCCACAGGCTTATTTTTTTGAAAGAAACTCCCTTTTTTGTCTCAATGTTGTATATTGGAGTTCTACAGATTTTATTAGTAGAAAGGGTTTCATAAGTAAAAGAAAGACTGAAAACCACAGCTCGGATCCAAATTTTTCATTTCAAAGATGAAGAAATGGAGGTCCAGATGCATCCAGCAATCCGTCCAAGGTTTTGCTGCAAGTGTTTAGCCAAGTCATGAAGTACTGAAGAGAGGAGAATACATTTTGCCTTGCGGTATTTCTGCTGTTGCTAAATGCCAAATAAGTGCTGGAGAAAAATTATGTGGGTGGGCACAATCACAGGGGCCTGTGGTACATATGGGGCTGCTTCCTAAGGGAGGTTGGACTTAAACTGGGTTATGGCCTTTGGGGAGGGTTTCATGAGTTGGAAGGAGGAGGGCATCCTGGCAGAGGTACAGTCGTGAGTAAAGGTGAAGGGACACGGATGCATCAGGAATGTTTTTCCAGCCATTCCTTGTGGACCTATGTCTCCTACTCAGAAAACTTTTTTATTCCTATTCTGACAGAATCTTTTCCTATTGGTCCTTTCATACTGGCATCAGTACTGGAGGATTCAGCTTTGATATGAGCCCTAATAAGCTGCCGTTTCGACAATTGGCACGATCAGCTAATTCTTGCTTTTATCTCCAACAGCAAGCTCGGAAATAAAATATCAAATCTTAGCCCATATACTGATATACCATAATTTACAGGGCTTTTTGATTATGTGTGGCTAGACTTTTTTCATAATATCTGGGTACCCATTTCCTGCACGTAATTCTGTTGAATTGTCATGGTCACAAAAACCATTCTTCCTAGGAGACATTGTATCTCTATTTCTATTTAAAGGACACAAAACAAAGCAAGGGATTCACGTTGCCTTTGGTATAATTAGCATCAGAAAAGATTATAACCAATTGTTCTTGGTTAAAAGTAAAAAAATATATTGGGAGTTGATATTATTGCTCAGTAACAATGATTGAGTTGCTTGACTTTTTATAGCATAACCATGGCATCGGTATGCACTGAGCATTCATTAGAACAACCTATAGTATAGGTGTAGGGTGCGTGTTCATTACAACAGTTTATCTCACTATAAAATGGGAGTAATACAAGGGAGATGACGTATTGAAAGTCACGCCACAAATAAATTATTTGAATCAGGATTACAACTTCGGTCTCTTAATTCTTAATAAGGCTTCCTTTCTCCAAAATCACCCTGATTTGAAATATTTTCTCAAGTATGATAATACTGCTTGAAATTTTCTTCCATCTTTTCTCTTGTTCTTCATGGAGCAGCCAATGTGGAAGGGCAGATATATTAGTCAGGGTTCTCCAGAGAAAGAAACACAGTAAGATAATTAAGGGTGTGTGTGTGTGTGTGTGTGTGTGTGTGTGTGTGTGTGTAGAGGGGGAGAGGGGGAGAGGGGAGGGGGGAAGAGGGAGGAGGGGGGAGAGAGAGAGAGAGAGAGACGGGAGAGAGACAGGAGAGAGACGGGAGAGAGACGGGAGAGAGACGGGAGAGAGACGGGAGAGAGACGGGAGAGAGACGGGAGAGAGACGGGAGAGAGACGGGAGAGAGACGGGAGAGAGAGGGAGGTTATGAGAAATTGGGTCACATAATTATAGAGCCTGAGAAGTTCCAACATCTGCAGGATGGGTCAGCAAGGTGGAAACCTAGGAAAGCCAATGGTATAGTTCCAATCCAAGTCCAAAGGCCTGAGAACCAGAAGAGCCAATGTTTAAGTTCTGGTCCAAAAGCTGGGCAGTCTTGAGACACAAGAAGAGCCAACGTTTCAGTTTAAGTCTAAAGGCAGGTAAAGGCCTACGTCCTGCTCAAGTAGTTGGGCAGGAGGGGTTCTCTCCTCCTCAGGGGAGGGTCAGCCTTTTTATTCTGTTCAGGCCTTCGACGGATTGGATGAGGGCCACTCACATTAGGGAAGACAATCTGCTTTACTCAGTCTACCGATTCAAATGTTAATCTCATTCAAAAATACCCTTACGGATACACTCAGAATAATATTTGACCAAATACCTGGGCACCCGTGGTCCAGTCAAGTTGACACAAAATTAACCATCACAGCAGGGATGGGGGAAACTCTTACCTCATCTGGGGAAATAGGACTTGGGGATTCATCAGTTCCTTTCTGCTCAGAGATGGACCAGCATCTCCAATAAAGGAGGGTTCATTTTTTTAAGAACTTCTAGATTGAATGACGTTTCCGAGACCAGAATTCCTATGGAAGAGATTTCTAGAGATTGAGGAAACCATGTCCCTAGGTCTTTAAATAGGGGGAAGATGTCAAATCACTAGTTGAAACTGCCCTCACTCCCTTTGCAAATTATCTTTTATTCGGACTGGTCCTACCTTGCATTTTCCCCTCTGTTGGAGCTTAGGCAGGGTTTGGGGTATCAAGGGTTATCAGGCAAAGGAGCCATGATCTACAGAAAAACATGGAACTATAGCTGTAGATTAAGGTAGATTGTAGAACCAAAATATAGGGACACGTCAAGAAAATAGTCCACTTCCAGGGAGTTTACGGAAACTGAAGGTCAGAATAAAATAACAGAGCGGAGCCAGGAAAGTAATCAACAGAAGAGTCCAGAAGCTAGATGGCAAGGCAAGTCCAAGGAAGGAGTCAGAATAGGAGAGGCTGACACAAGGATCCAGAGACAAGAAGAAACCAGACAACTTCTGTCTCTGACAGGAAACCTTTTAGACTTTTTCACAGGAGCCTAGGACCTGCTCACCAGGATCTGGCCGTTCTAGTACCAATATGGCCATATGTCACAGAACCAGGATCCTTGTCAGAAGCGCCTGCCAAGGACTGTGAGAAACCCACCAGAGGCTGGAGGTTGGGAACAGGTTTCAGGGACAGGTAGGAGAACTGCAAAGACAAGGCCAAGAAGAAAGAAGATAGTAAAGAATTTTTAAGTATCTAAGTCCTGTTTGTAACAAATCTTCCTCAGCCCCCAAGGATGGGTTTCATGGAGGGCTTCACTGTGTTGAAATCAGACTACACAAATGGTAGAAAATGCTAGTCTTGCTGTTGGTAAATTTCATCGTTAATGTTGCTCCAGTGAAATATTACTTCCAGTAAATCCCATGGCAATTAACACTTTTTTCTCTTTTCCTGAAAACTTGAGCCAAGTTGGAAAGCCTTACCAACCTAATTTCTTTTTGTGGTTATAATTTTGGGACTACCATAAACTTCTCTTTCTCTCATCCCCATGCCTTTTCTAGATTCCACAGTCCCACTCCATGACAATTACAATACAAAGTAATATATAGGTATTGGTTACAATGTCCTATCTTGAATGATGAATGAGAGTACTTATTCATTCATTCAACACATGTATTGAGTTCCTACTACGTGCCAGCTATTTTTCTATGCACTAGATATACAGCAGTGAGAAAACCACACAAAAATCCCCTTTCTCATAAAGCTTGTTTTCTGTGAGATTCCTAACGTGCTTTTGGGAGAGCCTGGTAAGTAGGACTTTCGATCTTTCCTCATACACACGTGAAGAATCAGCTTTTCACTGTAACCAGAAGTTCTTTCTTCTCTGCCTGCACTTTAATGGTTTAATGGAGCATCTGAGTCTTAGAAAATTATTTCTATTCTCCATCAAATATGACTGAGGACTGGGATAAATGGAAATCTGAGTGTGGCTTAGAACATCCAATTCTTACAGTATAAATACAGTATCTTCCCTCACTAATTTCTTGGACTTCTATCTACTCCAAAATGTACACCTAAGCTCTATTCATCAAGCTCCTGGGCCTCGTGAAGCCAGACCCCTGAGGTCCATCATTCAGAATCTACAAATATTTATTGAATAGTCATTAAGTTCCAGGCATGCTCACATAATTATTTCACTTATTCCTCACAACAACCCTATGGGAGATGCAGAATAGGTATTCCTAACCTTCGTAGACTTCAGTTTTCCCAGCAAGATGTGTCAATGACTTACGCAAGGTCAATAAGTTAGTAAGTAGTTCTTTAAAATATGAAAATCATTCTTTTGACTCCATGGCCCTTGTCCCCTAGTGTCCTTATGGGGGACTCTTTTTCTTTATTAATCATCCTATGTGCATGAAACATGGTCACAAGCACAGCATATGCAGTAGCCTTGGTCCTTGGAGCAGGTATATTCAATCATCTTGACTCTTCAGTAGCTCATATTCCCTTTAGATTCCACATCTGCATGGAGGCACCAAGAGGGGACAGGAGGATAGTGGTGGTAGTGAAAGATTCATTCAATAGCATATGACTGAGAGTCTGCACTTCTATCCCTACTCAGTTTGGAATTGGGAACCCTGAGGTCTGGGCAGTTTCACAGTACAGATGAATGCAAAAACATTAATGCAAAAAAAGATGAATGCAAAAATTCATTCATATCTGTATGAGTGGTGACATTTATGAATATTCTACTTTACCATTGGTTGGTGGAGAACCTTCAGTTTTGACTTGCCTATAAGGAGTTAATTAGATAGAAGCACCTATACTGATCACCTGGAGGTTTTTCGGTATTGTTTTTTGTTTGTTTTCTTCTTATTGTTTTTTACCTGCCTATCACCTTTGCTGTGTGGGTTGGCACAGCGGACACCCTTTAATATTGCAGATCCAAAGGGTTTCTTGAATTCACTAAGTCAGTTCTCATTTATATGTAAGGATGGGACAGACAGGAGAACAAGAGAAAGCGAGACGTGACATAATTCCCCACAGACCATTAGAATCAATACTTTGTTTCTAGCCCAGCTCCTACTAGTCCTTTCCTTAAAGCTTCAAACAAAAAGAAAGTAAACTGATTTTCTGCCAGTTCCTTCTATCCTCTTGTGACCCTGTGGTGGAGATGGTAATAGGGAGGATAAAGACTGCGAAGACCTGAAGCCAATGGAAGTCATCAAGCAAGTAGCCCAAAGCATCAGGCAACTAGATAAACATCCCCTGGAGAGTTGAGAATTGACTGCTGTTACGAGTGGGAAAAGTCAGCTGCAGTCAGGTTACTGATTATTTTGCAGTAGAAAAATTATCCTCAGTGCCTGAACCCCTGGAAACATGAACAATGAGAAGGAAACATTTTCAATAAATAACCTAAGCTGATTTGACAGGGATCTGAATCGGGCTCCAGCCCAAATCCAAAGGTAAGAAATAAAGGAGGCAGCTGTACCTTTAAATTCAGTCCTTGACAAAGTCCCAAGAGACTCCATTTTTATTTTTTTCTGCCTCTGCAAAAGTAATACTTGCTCATCTCATCACATTGATAGTGTACTGTCAGCACTGGAGGAACAAATGGTATGTGTGAATTTTTAAAATTTGGGCCTAAGAATGTCACTCAGGTAATGTTCCTTTGAGATCCCAGGGGTTTTACATTCCCTTCTGTGTTCCTTATCAGATCCTTTGGCTGGGGGCAGGGGAAGGAGCTGAACAGAGGACTTTGAGGCTCAAAGGTTATTTCCATCCGAAGCTGTCAAGACTGTTTGCCCTCAATGGCCCAGAGCCTCTACATCCCTCCCCTTAAAAGTCTGCTCTCAAATAATTCCATCATCACTGTACTTTGTTCTGAATGAGAAATAGTCACTTCTTTGCCCAAATTCCTCATCTCTTAAACAATTGGTTTAAAGAAAAATATACATCTGAAAATCAGGAAATTTAGCACAATTCATAACATTAACAACCAGTACATTCAGTGTTAGATATGAATGAGAGGAGGACTGCATTGTTAAATACAAAGTAAACTTATTTATCTAAAACCCAAAAAATACAAGTGTTTTTAGGCTGTCAGTTGTTTCAGAATACAGGTAATCACGGGAAAAGGGAGAAAGTTAGTTTGGAGGAGAGGTTTTAATCTTACCGGATTTCAAATGTTCCATCTGCCAGCCCTTCCGACAGTCAACAGATTTTACGGAGGGGACATGAGGTAGCTGCAGTGACGGCTCCCAAAAGGCTTCCACTCTCTGGGCCTCTGTATCCTCAACTGTAAAACAGGAGGGTTATTTTATATTATCTTCAACACGCCTTCCAGTGCCGACATTTCCTGATTTCAGAGTCCCTTCCACAGGTCCTGTGGCCACTTCCTAAATAGGCCTTCTCCAGCTCTAAAGGCATTGGCTTCTTCTGTAAACTCAAAGTTTCTGCTCACAATTTTATTCTCACTGAAGCAGCGGAGGATCTTGTCTGAGGTCTTGCGGTAGGCAGAATTCTAAGATGGGCTCCCAAGATTCCCCACTGGTGCATACACACCTTCCCCCAATTATTCAATAAAACACTAATCTATCAGTAGGTACTGCTGTGAAGGTATTGCAGATGTAATTAAGGTCCCAAATCAGCTGACCTTAAGATAGGATGATTATCTGGGTAGTGCTGACTTAATTGCATGAGCCCTTTAAAAGCAGCCTTTTCTCTGGCTGATGAGAAAGAAGAGAGATATGCTCCAGCTGGCTTGGAAGAAAGCAAACATTCATCTTGTGAATTGCCTTTGGGGGCTACATGGCAAAGAACTGTGGGCAGCCTCTAGGAACTGAGAGCAGCCCCCAACCAGCAACACCCAGAAGAAAACCAAATTCTTCCAACAACCTGAATGGAATTACAAGAGGCCCTTAGCCCAGATGAGAAATGGCAGCCCTGACTGGATACCTTGATTTCAGTGCAGTGAGACCCTGAGCAGAGGATCCAACCATGCTGTGCCCAGGCTTTTGGCCCACAAAAACTGTTGCCTAATAAGCTTATGTTGTTTTAAGCCATTAAGTTCGTAGTAAGTTTTAATACAGCAGTACAACACTAATACAAGTTCTTTTAGCCACATAGTCTTGGCTCCTGTTGACCTCTCCATTAATTTTTTTGCTTTAAATTTCCCTTAGCTTGTGAATTATTTCCTCTTCTTCACATCACTTTCTCTGAACAGACGTGAGCAGGATTTACAGATAATAAATCTGTAAGTGGAGCAACATTACATCACTTAGCCACAGCCACAACTTCCTGTCATCAGTGAAATTAAAGACATGAAATCCAGTAATGTGAATTAAATACCTGGTCATCCGGAGGAATGGAAAAATAAATCCAAGATGATTCCACGCATCTAGCTAAAGTTCCGGGGTTCAATGCAAATCCAGATACAAGATCAATTCCTTCATTTGGTTATTTAGAAATATCTAGGGAGCACTACTCTGTGGCAGGCAATGGGGATTCCATGATAAGCAAGACAGACAAGGCATCTGCCCTCATGGACCTGACAGTCCAGTGCAGGGTGGTCCAACAGAAGTATTATGTGAGCCACATTTGTCATCTTAAATTTTCTAGTATCCACCTTTAGAAGAGCAGATAAAAAACAGATGAAATTAATTTTAATATATTTTATTTGACCCAAGGTATCCAAAATATGATTTCCACATGTAATCAATATACAGAATTATTAATGTTTGTATTTTACACTTACAACATATCTCATTCCAGACTAGCCACATTTCAAGTGCTCAGTAAGCACATGTGGCTCATGGCTACTGTACTGGACAGCACATCTACTTGATACTATGATGCACAGTGATAACTTGTTAGGCTGTGGAAACGTGAAGGCAAGGCATTGAACTTAGATTGGGAAAGGGAGAAAACAAGGGAGACAATCATGTTAACCAGGTGAATGGTGGGTACAAGGGTGTTCCAGGATGAGGGGCTAGCATAAGCAAAGAACAGGCAGTGTGAGAAGAATGAGTTTGCTCAAAGGCCAGAGAGAGGAAAGTGGACCATTCCCAGAGAACTGCAGGTATTTCAGACACTGCTGGAGTGTGGACAGGGAAAGAAGAAAGGCCCATGGAATTAGGCTCACTGTCTACTGATCCACTCTGTCAGCTCTGCCTCTCCCTACTTAGGGTCACTCATAAGCAAATCCTGCCCAGTCCTTTCTCTGCTTGGAATTGTTACTCTCTAAACCCCTTTTCCCAAGAGTATCTTACACGTCAGACCCTGTTAAATAGTCAGCTTCATTCGGCCATAGTGTTAACAGCAATCACCCAAGGAAAAGTCTATCCTGGGGCGCCAAAATACTGGTTTTACAGTGCCCCAGACATTTAGGTCATGTTGCCAACCGCTGTGGGCTTCTCTGCTTGCCCCAGAAGTCTCTCTTTTCTTCCATAAAAGTAATGATAATGATAACAACAGGTGACATGTATTAAGTCCTTATAATGTGCCAAGCTAAGTGCTTTACATGGATTACTTCTTAACTCTCACAACAACTCTCTATATTAGGCTCTTTTTGTTATCCCTTGTTTAAAGGTAAGAACTGAGGCTTAGAGTGGTGAAGTGATTTGTTCAAGGTAATACAGCTAATAGAATGTACAGTTGGGATTTAAATCCAAGGAGTCTGAATTTAGAGGGTCGACAAGCTGTAGTACATCTTCACCTCCCTCTCCACACACACACAGACACACACGCACATGCACACACAGCAAAAGCTTAGCCCTGAGAAGTACATGGTTAGGTTGGACCAAGCTCTCAAAATGGTGAGCTGGTGGTCATTCTGAGGGAAGGGACCTGCGAGGATGTGGAGCCAGGAAGAGAAAAGGTATCAGGATTGAGCCTCCAACCCTGAATTCTGAGTACCCCTAGCTAGGCCAGCAGTTATGCCCACTCATCCCTACTCTGGGCTGTGCAAGAGAATATTTAGTAAGAAAGACTGAATATCTAATAAAGTTGTTATTGTTGGGGGAGACACATGCGTGCACACACACACACTCCAACCTCCCAGAGGTGCTTCCCTGCAAGGTATAATCTAATTGGTGTCTCGAGGCTGTTGGACTAATTTGTCGCCTCTGTTCTTGTCTCTGATCCAGGAGAGAAGAGGGAATGGATGGCAAATGCGGGAGCTGTGTTGCCAGTCATTCTGAGCCAACAGAGTGACTAACCAATTCCCTCCCAACCTCATCATCCCTAGCTAGCTATCCACCCCTCCCCCATCTTTGTGGCAAATAATTAAGCTTGTAAGCACTGGGCAGTGTTAGCTAAAGCTGACTGAGATATTCAAAAACAACCCAAAACATTCTTCTTTCTGGTCTGCTGCCCTGGATTAGGAATGGCTTATGATTTGTTTTGTTCTGCTTTCTTGCTGCCTGTGATCTCTAATTTACCCTCATGCTTTAACAATGAACCTGTTTCTCTTTAAATGGTAGAAGACAGTTCTAACCATGGCAGGTGGAGATGGAGGCAACTGAATCAAGATAAACAACCTAATGATTTAACTCTTTCCTCAGCTGCTAGCTGCCTCGCATTACCCAAGAGTACATGTGCTCCTTTGTCTTTCACTTGTCTTTGCAAGCGGACACTTGGTAACTTTGGTGTCGCGCTCCCCAACACAGCTGTGTGGGTGTGCACACGCTTACAGTGCTGGAAAATTATCATGGAGATTGAGGGTAAAGAAAAAATCACACATCACAACTGTCTGGTAAGGGGTACTAGATGAAGAGAATTGTGTCACTTCCCTGAACACCAATGGTCTGCAGCACCCACACCACGGGGGATCTTAGAAATCCAGATTCCCAGGGGGCACCCCGCTGCTACACAATCAGAATCTCTGGGAGTGAGGTCAGAAGTCTGTGGGACTCAGTAACTCTGATGCCCACTCACTAATGTTTCAGAACCACTCCTTTACTGAATCCCTTCTGAAACTCTGCTTAAAAAGGCAAGAAGGCCGAGTGAAGGGAAAAGTGGCTTTGGTTTTAACAGAGGTTCTCAGCCTTAGATGCACATTAGAATCATCTGGAGAGCTCTAAAGTTACTGAAGGCTGGACCCTGGCTGCAGAGGTTTGAACTCAGATGGTCTGATGTAGGGCCCAGGCAACATAATGTTTTAAAAGTTATCCGGATGATTCTAATGTACAACCAGGGCTGAGAACCACCATTTACAGAAATATATGGTAGACTGTCACCTGGAGGACTTTCCCTTTTCAGTTCTCTCCTGGTCAATGCCCTGGTTTGGAGCCAGGATGGCTCCTGTGTAATGGGGACGTATTACCAGTTTGTAGGCAAGGAAGCTAATGCACATTGAGTGCTGTTATGCGTCAAGCACTACAATAGGCATTAGGCCCACACAGCCCAGAGCAGGTAAATCCCCTGGGAACAACCACCGGCAAACATCCAAGGGGAAGAATTAAGATAAAGAGATGATTAGTTCACAGGACCAGACAGAGAGGTGCTGGTCATAGTCATTCAAGGAATAAATGAACAAAAGAAGTAGGAGGCTCCAGGCACGTATCTGGATTAGGTTAGGCACATTCCAGCTTAGATGCAGAAGGCTAGACTAAATGACCTCATATTTCTTTCCAACTTCTTCCACAACGCTCTGAAAAAGGATAAGGGCAGATATGATTTGGAAGTTGTTCCTGCACGTTCAAAATGATGGAGAAAACTGAGGTCTGATGTCCAAAACCATTCTCAACTAAAACTTTGAGATGACCCTTAGAGAGGAACCAAGTCAAGCATTATCATACCCATTTTATAGACTAGAACAGTGGTTCTCGATCTGTGGCCCCTAAAACTTATTAGAAATGTAATTCTAGTCTTAGTAAATGAGAAACTCTAGGGGTGGGGCCCTGCAATCTGTGTTGTAACAAGCTCTCCAGGTAACCCTGTTGCAGGCTCAAGTTTGAGAAGCACAGCTCTAGTGAGTTCGTTCAACTGATCCTCAAAGGAAGAGTCGACTTTTCCTTTTTATCACATCAATAAGTATTCACCAAGGAGCTTGCCTATCTAGCCCTCAATCACCCCCTTCTCAGAACTGCGCTGGAAAATGCTGAGGTGCAGGGCTGCGATGAGAGCTGGCATTGTGGCTGGGAGGATACACTGGAGACTGGGCTTCTAAACCCTGATGTGTGCTTGCAGTGTGACCCCACGGAAACCAACTAACGTCTCTGACTCAAAATCTGGCACACGTCAGGTGCTCGATAAATATTTATCTGGGTACCTGTAAACCAAGGGTAATAGTGCTGGAGGAGGCAGGGTACTGTGAAGTCAGACATATCTGAGTTTGGGTCCTGGCTCTGCCTTTAAACTAGCCTCTTGACCTGGAGCAAAGCACTTCCCACTTTAGCCTCGGATTTCTCAGCTATGAAATGGAGGAGAGGGATTCTGATTACAAGCTCTCCAAGGGCTCTGTTGACATCTAAAATATTTTGTTTAAAGATCTGCACTTCGATATTGAGAGCGTTTAGTGACCCAGACAGTTTCTGTAAAGATACAACCATACAAACACAAACTCTTCTGTAGCCTCTATATGCTGATCAATTTCCAGTACCCAGTAAATGACTACTTCTACCAACACTACCACTGCTACTATAGGAGGTGGTTTACTCATTAATATGGGGCAAGCAACCACCTGATTAAACATTACCCCAACCCACTTATCGCTTTCCATTGTCTGCGTAGTACACAGCGGTCTCTCATTGTGGCAGGAAGCTGCTTGGAGTAGCTGGGAGACATGCGCAAATGACTGGGGAAGCCACTGAGCTCATTAGGCTTGCAGGGCTGGGTGAACCCCTCAATGGCCCTTAAACATTAGAAGGTGAAAAATATAACAAAGGGTCAAGGAAAACATCATAGGAAGGAAGGAAAATAGTGAAAAGAGCTAGGGCAGTGGGAAGAAGCTGGCCAGGGATGCGAATCCCTGCTCCACAGTAGCTGTGTGGACTTAGGCCACTTAACATCTCTGAGCCACAGACTCATGTGTGAAAGGGAGACCATAACACCGGCTTCATAAAGTTGTTCTCCTCACTAAATACGACAATGCAATATAAAATAAAAAGTTTTAAAAAAATAGGACAATGGACTATGTAAAGCACCCAGTTTCGAACCCAACACAATCTTAAGTGCTCAGTCAATGAGTGGGGATATTATTATCCTGATTTACCTTTGCATGTGAAATTCAAGGGAGTTGTGAGATCCTGGCAGCCTGCAACTTAATCAAACAAAATAACGGGTTTGACAAGTACCTGCTACATACAGAGCTCTGTACCAGGTACTGTGAGGCATAGCCCAGAAATGGCAGGCGGAATCATACAAAATTGCAACATTTGACCATTTAACCAATAAACCCACCAAAGTTATATGATTCAACCTAATATACGAGCCTGTGCCTCATTTCATGGAAGGTCTGATACTGTGGAGAAATGACTGATTTGCACAGGAAAACAACAGCAATCCCCCAATGTTTAAGCAAGTGCTAAATTGAATATAATGTAAAATGAGCTTTTCCTGGCTGAGTGACCTACTGAGATCCCCATACTTTCTGAGTTGCTTTTTCAAAATACTACCTTCCTTTTTTTTCAAAATACCACCCACCTGGCCCTGCTCCCTTCCTTCCAGCCAGCTCATGGATAGGAGGCCAGTGGCACACTCAACCCTCCCTGGAGGAGCCTGGCATGTTGAAGGAGCTCAGCACAGCCAAAGGGAGGCCGACGTGCGGAACAGAATGCTCCTTGAGATTCCACGAGCCTCCGACCGACGGCAACGGGCTGTTTCATAGAGCTGATCTCTGTCATCATGACACCTGCAACCCTTTCATTATAAAAATATATGCATATCCCACAGGGCCCTACCACTTCCACCTTCCTTGAGTGGCTGCTGGGTTTTACACCCACCAGATTAGATACATTCTGACTTGTTCAGACACCGGTAGTTTAGGTCCCTTGGTCCCGGAAGCCAAGGGGATTAACGGCCGCTGAATCAAAGGAGAAATTGGAGGCACCTTCCCAGGTGGAGGTTTCCCAAAGGCAGCCTCATCTCAGCTGATGTTAGAATCAGACTCATCGTTTTCCCCCCACTGCCTCCTTAGACGGAGCCTGTCTTTTACCCTCGTCAAATTGGGGACAGTGGCACATCCCTGCTGTAGAGGACTAAGGCCACTCTGTTTCCAGCCTGGACACTCTTCATGCTCTCCCCTGAGGGAAGTGGGTGGCTGGCTGGCCCTCTCCCAGGTAGGAAGTTTGGCTGCCAGGCTTCTCTGGTTCCACGTTTATTTCACAAACATTTATGTAACACTCACCATGTGGCAGGCGCTGTTCTAGGCGCTATGCACATAGTAACGCATCCATTATTCTCATAACAACCCTGTGCAATCTGTAGAGTTATTAAACCCATTTTACAGATGAGGAACCTGAGGCACAGAAAGATGATGTAACCCACCCAAGGTCACAGAGCTGGTAAGTGGGACAGCTGAGATTCAACCAGGCAGTCTGGCTCCACAGCCTACTCCCTGAACTACTAGAATATCATGCCTCTGGAAGTAAGACCTTTCTAAGGGGTGAATTGGGGCAGAGGGAAGGTCAGAGGTCTTACTTAAAGGTACAGCCACTTGCAGTAAGGCTTGCATTGGGGGGCACTAAAGACATCTGCTCTAAAATGTCTCCCCCTTGCCCTGCTGAGTCAGAGTTCATACTCTGATCCCTCTTCTGAGGTATCCAAAGCCCTTCCTGAGTTGTGAATAAAACTTGGCAGGGGTAATATAGTTACCATTGGTCATGAACACCCAGGCCCAAAGCACGTTATCATAGTCAAAGAAGAGCCCTGAGAGTTTGGCTCCCTAAACAGGCAAGTTGTGAAGGTGAGGGAGGGAGTTTAGGAACTGTCTATGGCTGCCAGAGTTGCCCAGGAGAGACAGGCCTGAGAATGACCATGAGGAGGACCCCTAAGTAGCCAGGGATTTCATGTGAAAATACTGGCTACCTGGGGGCGGCAAGGCCCCACAAGAACAAACAAGCCTACATTGAAGATAGTCGTTACCTCCTCCCTGGTTTGGCCCCCAATCTGACTTCTTTAACCCCAAGTCAAAGCTGATGGGCAGCAGCAAGGCCCTCTTCCGCCAGAGCAGAGGCTCCCCCATTAACGAGCGAGGCCCCTGGTGAGTGGGTGTCCAGACTCAAAGTTGCCCCCATCGTGGCTCTGACACCAGTCAGTGAAGTCTGTGTTCAGCTCACCCACCTTGCGGCATCACTTGAGAGAACAAGGTGACAGCAAAGCATCCAGATCGGAAGGAACAAGAAAGCCCTTTAAAGGTCTGAATGAGCCAAGGTCATTGACTGTGGCAGTGACAGGCAGGTCCCCTGGGAAGGCTTACAGCCCAGACTCTCAGCTTGTGGTGACTGTACTAAGCACACACCCTAACCACGCAGCTTCTATCATTAACATGAAGATGAATCTCCCCTTTATCAAACATCTGATTTGTACCGGACGCCATTATAGGTGTTTTACATGTATTAACTCATTTAATCTTCATAGTGACTTTATTATGTATTTATTATTATGAAGAAAACTGAGACTCCGAGAAGTTAAGTAACTGCTTAAAGGTCACATAACCACTAAGTGGCAAATGGGGGACTTTCTGTTTGTCCCCAAAGCTATCTTCTCTGTACCTAAAATACAGTGGGGTCCATGCAAAAGGAGGTGACTTTTGCATGTCCCCATCAATCTTTTATCTCTCATTTGGAAGTAGGTATAAAGGATTGTGAGTTACTTGGCAGGCCAAGGACCTAGCAGGTTGGGGATCACGGAGGAGGTGGGCCACTGCCACTCACATCATCACCAAGGCACCCATCTCCTCACTTATGTCCAACCCAGGCCCTCCTCACCAGGATAAACTCATACATGACCATGTGTTTGGTGGGTTTCACCTTGGATGGAGTGGAGGGCCTACTTTCTTTGTAGGGTACCATTTGCCAGACACTTCATGAACAGGAGACAGGCAGGGAATGAATAGTAGGACGTACAGTGGTTATTTGTTGAAATTCCTCTCCCCTTAGGTCTCCCTACCACCCAGATGATTAGGCCATGCTGAGTGGACTCCTCCATTCTGGTTCTTTAATGTGGAGCTGCCCGAGCACTAGTCAACAGGTAAACCTGCCAGGCTACACTGAGACTGAGACCTCTCTCATTTCTGTGGATCCAGACTGTCCCTTGGTCAGAGTGACTTGGTTGGAGAGCAAGGCTACCAGCTATGGAACCATTCAAAGGCTTTCATTTGGGACAAGGATCACCTAGAGTGCCTCTGTGTCCTAAGGGGCAGAGTAAGGGGAACAGGGCCAAGTAAATGCTGAGAACATAGGGGATGCTGTGCGTCAAGGTCACAAATCTTACACTGCCTCATCCTCTTGTACTTGGAATGACCTTCAGGATCCACACAGACTCTTAGGCATGGAAGGAGGGAGAAGTTCTGCTGTGTACCCTCTCACTCTAATCCATGAAGGAACTCCCTTTCTAGTCCCAAGAAAGCAGATTGGAGGAGAGTTTACTTTGCCCACCTCTAGCTCCCAGGAACAAACTTTAAATAAACCTCTCTCAGGAGGGAAGCAAAACATAGCTTCATGACTCAGCGAGAAACCAAGTCCCTTACGGGACAACATCTAGCGTGAATTAAGAACATTCATACTCACCTAAACACCAAGCGTGCAGGTGGAACTGCGTAGGTTTCCAAAGCAAGTTTATCAATCTCTGTCTCAAATCAGCTCCTCTATCCTGATCCTTCCATTCAGTCATCCAGACTTGATGTCAGAGTTGTCACTGAATATGGGGGTGTGAAAGAGAGAGGACCATTCATGAAATTGTGTTGCTTCTCCTTCCTAATGAGGCTTGCACTCGTTCTTTTCTTTCTATCCCCTCTACCACCACCCCAGTCCCTGACTTTATCCGTACCCCGCCCCCTCTGCTATGCACTACCTTCTTGACTATCTTCCCATCTCCAGGGCTGGCCTCATGAGCATGCTACCTGTACGCTTTCATTCTGCAGTGGACCTGCCAATTAAGTAGCCAGTCCTGTCTGTCTCTCCCCATCTAGACGCATCTCACACAGAATATTTATTGCCAGAGATTTTTTGCTAATATCAATAATAATGCCTTAATATGTCTACTGGCTCTCCAGTGTCTCTAGAATCAGACTCAAACTCCTCAGCCTGGCCTACTGTTATCTGGCCTCTGTCTAAGCGTCCATACATCCCATACAAATTCCACCCATTCCAGAATTGGGGATGGCTTTACCATTAACTAACTGTAGCAGAATGGTTAACAGCTCACATTTTAGAGTCAGACAGACCTGGCTTAGGGTCCTGATTCTATACTTACTGGCTGTATGACTCTGGGCAAATGTCTTAACCTCTCTGATCCTCAGTATACTCATCTGTAAAGAGCGAATACCAACAGTGCCTGTCTCATAAGGCCGGCGTAAGAACTAAATGAGATAATAGAAACAAATCTCTAAGCACAGTGCCTGGCCTAAAGCTCTCAATCAATACTAGCTACTAATGTTGTTTGTTGTAATTATTACAGACAGAGCTGAGTGGTTCTAAAAGTCACCATGCCTTTGTTCCAGTCTACTCAGCCATATTGCTGACTCGGTTTCAGGTATCTCACAGTGACCTGCCGTGTTCTTCTTCCTCCCGCTATGTACACTTCAATTACCCTCCTCTGGTTGTAGATCATCATAATCTGCATGCTGTCAGTCACTAAACTCTGACGCTGCATTTTCTCATCTGTAATATATGAATCTCATAACACTTCGCAGGGTTATCACAATGAAATAAAATAATGTATGTAAATCATAAACCTGGCATGTATTAAGTGCTCAATAAATAGTTGCTATTACAAATGCATTCAAACTTTACTATTAATATCTGGTGAGATCTTGCCCAATTATCCCCTCTACCACCCACCCCAGGCAGCCTTTGCATTCTAACAACAACCTTGTCAGAGAGGGTCTCTGGGAAAACCCTCCATTTTTTGCACTTCAGCCAGAATAATCTGTTTTTAAAGGGACTGACTTTCTCCTTTTAAATCCCAAGTGTATATCTGAATCAAATCTTCATGTCCTACCTTCAGTATTATGACAGTGATCCTCTGGGCTTCCTTTGCTTTTTTTAAAAAAAAATAGACTTTATTTTTTAAAGCAGTTTTAGGTTCACGTCAAAATTGAGTGGAAGGTACGAAGATTTCCCATACGCCCCTGACTCACGTACAGCCTCCCCTATAACCAACATCCCCCAATTGATGACCCTACGTTGACACATTATAACCACCCAAGTCCATAGTTTACATTAGGGTTCACTCTCAGTGCCGTACATTCTGTAGATTTAGACAAATGTATAATAACGTGTACCTATCATTATATTATCATACGAAAAATCTTGTGTTCTGTTGAAACACTCCCCACTAACCTCTGGCAATCACTGATCTTTTTACTATCTCCAGAGTTCTGTCTTTTCGAGAATGCCATATAGCTGGAATTATACCGGAGGTAGCCTTTTCAGATTGGCTACTTTCACTTAGTAATATGCATTTACAGAATGATCTTTTCAGAATATAAATTGAATCACTTTCGTTTCTTCCTCTGCTTAAACTGTTTCCCATTGTTTTCCCCTTGCTTGTAGGACAAAACCCTAAATCCTTAAATGATCGAGAAGGCCCTTCATTCAGCAGTTCTTAACTAGGAGGTGTTTGGAAGTTTAGGGAATTTGGGGTTGTCATAAATACCAAGGTGACAGTTTGGCATTTAGTAGGCAGGGACCAGGGAGGCTAAACTTCCTGCAACCTTGCATATGCAAACTAGCACCTCCCACCCCCATGTAGAATTGTCCTGCCCCAAAGCCAATGGCACCTCCATTGAGAAACAGCCCCATCAAACTCTCCAGCTTCATCTCCCACCTCTCCCTTGCAGTCTGGACTGCAGCCACCCTGACCTCGTTTCTAGTCCGTCACAGCACCTTGAGCCTGGTATTCTTTCTACTGGAATACAATTTTTTTCTGTCTCATTCGTGCCGACGGACCCTTCAAATCTCAGTTTAAGCGCTATTTCTTCAAGGAGGCCTTCATTAACTCCCTGCTAGAGTGTATATTTCCTTAGAACTGTGTTTCTAGCCTTCAGAATATTTATCTCAGTTTATAATTATATACTCATTTATGTAATTATGTAATTAATGTCTATCTCACCCGTGAGATCAGAAGCTCCAAGAAAGCAGGCCTCACATCTGTTTTTGCTCACCACTATATGCCAGCACCTTGCCCAGTGCTTGCTTGACTAATAGTAGGCACCCATACACTCTCTCTGAAATGAACGTGCACATAATTAGTCCCTAGTCTCACTCATGTCCTAAGGGAGACGGAGCAGCTATCAACATCCTCTGTTTGTAGGGGTCTTAGAACAACTGGTTCCCACTGAGCTCTTTGCAGTAGAGGAATTATTATGCTTGCATTCAAGCTGATTAGAATGGAGTCACAATGGTTCTATTTCCAATTTCTTCCTGCTTCCAAAATGCTACACATAGACACTCTGATTGACTGCTGGCTCCCAAACCTAATTATATTAAAACAAATGAAGGAGTATTTAAAGCATGTTGTCTACTCACTTTTTGACGTTTTCAAGACATGCCGTGTACCTGTCTAATTGGGGGAAGATTTGAAAAACACGCTGACAAGAGTCTAAGAGTCTTGAAACATGGTACTACAAGTAGTGGAACCACGTACACCTCAACTCTCTAGTGAGCTCTGTGTTGAAAATCAAAGCAACAGGCGGCTTCAAAGCTAAGTGGTTTGGGTTGGTTTGTTTGTCTTTTTAATTCCATGGTCTAGGCAATCAGAAAGAAAGAGCAGGAGGTATATTTGGGTGTACAATGGGAAAGGAGCTGCTGAGAAGAGCAGAAACACACTTTATAGGCACTGGGCCTAAAGAACAGTGGTGCCAATCAGTGGAGAAAATGGTGACACAAGGCACACTGACAGTCTTGCCGGATGCAGGGGAAGCTGTATCTGCGTTATGGGATGTCTACTACTCAAGGACATTTCCTGGACATCTAGGAAGTAGCATTCAGGTGAGGTCAGGTTTAGAAAACAGTTGGCCCTATTTGCTTTCCCCATCCTCACCCCCAAGCCTGAGTTCTGGGCAGCCGCAACTTGCCTCTCCTCCTCAGTAGTTACAATTTGGGTCAAAAGCAAAGAAGCTGAAGGCTCTGCCCTGAATTGCTCAGTCTGGCAGCTTAGCGCTGCTCCCTGACTGTTAGCCACTGTGTGCAAAACCCCAAGAAGAGGCTCAGAGAGTTCTGGTGGACTTGTGCTTTCTAAAAGCAGAGAGCTTCCCCCTTCTCCCCACAGCTCATTGTGACTCATCTGATTCTATGGATTTAACATAGATGGGAAGACCAGAGACTTCCTAATTTTTAAGTCCCCTCCTCTCCAGAGCATAAATTCACAGCCCCAAGCAAAGATCTATGAATCAAACATTTTATTTGAAGCTGCAACAAACTTAAATAATCTGAAGCTTCAGTAACCTCGCCAATAGCTTTTAGGTTTAAAATTTTCCTGCCGCTTGCCCACCATAAAGATTTTTTTTAAGTTAGAATGCCATCAATTTTTTAAAATACAATAGAAAGAGTTGTCATCAATTGTTATTTTCCAAGGTTTCACCCCCAAGGGGAAAAAAGTCAGAATAGAAAAGCATTCTTGTTTAAAAAGCTAATTGTTGCTCTATGTAATTAGTAATACAGAGTTATATACACGCCTGCTTGTCCCTTCCTTTGCACCCATACTCCTCTGTCAAAAAAAAAAAAATTTCCCAGAAAGCACCATTAACAGTTTGAGTCTTTTGAAAGATGTGATTTTATAAAAATAATGGAACAGACTCTTCAGAATGATTTTTAAATACAGCCAAAGGGAGCTGACCCTCAGTACTTCTGGCCTCATGCTGGCAAGGTTTTAACTAGGCTCATAGTTAGGAAGAGTGGTGCCACAGTAGGATCATTGCCCCTCCAAATTTTCATCCCCAAGGCCTTTTGTTAATATTTCCTCCCCCCATGAACCCCATGTTTTCCTATATTTTGCCTACCAAACTGATCTTATCAAGAAAAGATTTATTTTTCCCACTCTCCAGTAACCAAAGGCAAATATAGCTGGCCCTGGAATGCGGTTATATAGAATATAAACTGTTCCTTAGAGTAAGAAGACTCCAGCGAGGGGCATTACTTTTTAAAGACCAATTATCCATTCATTCAACAAATAATTATTGAAGAATCAAAATATTCCAAGCACTGTCCAGGCACTGGTGATGTAGCAGTGAACAAAACTGTCCAAGTACCTTCCATGTTAGAGATGACATTTTGATGAGGCGAGACAGACAATGACTAATCAACACATACTAAATATGTCAGGTGATGATAAATGCTATGGAGAAAACTAAATCAGAGTAAGGTGGTTAGGGCATGCTAGGGATTGGGATGCTGCTTTATATAGAATGATCAGAAATGGTCTCTCTAGTGGCAATATTTAAGCAGAGAGCTGAAGGAAGTGAGGAACTAAACTAAGGGCATATCTTGGAGAAGAGCATTCCTGGCAGGAGGAACAGCAAGTACGAGGATGCTGAGGCAGGAGCATGTGCCTGGTGTGTTACAGAAATTCTATTCTATTGCAATGTGCCTGGAATACAACAAGCAAGAGGGAAAGTAGTAGAAGATGAGATCAGAGAGGTAGGTAAGAGCAGATCAGGTAAAAATTTTGCCCTTTGCTGTGAATGAACTGGGAGTCACGGGAGGGTTTTGAGGAGAGGAGCAGCATGTTTAAAAGGGATCACATTGAGTGCTGTTTGAAGACAAGATTCTGGGCAGGGAGCAAGGAGGCAGGTTTTGGAGGGTAAAGAAAAAAAAAGTGAATTAGAATGCTGTTAAAATTCAAGTTAGAATGCTGTTGTGATCATTCAAGTGAAAGGAAGTGGAAGATATTAACCAGATGGTAGCAGAGAAGGCAGTGAAAACTGGTTAAATTGTAGCTATATTATGAAAGTAGAATAGATTGAATATGAGGTGTGAAAGAAAGGAAGTAAAAATTTATTCATTTATTCAACAAATATTTACTGAGCACCTTCTATGTACCAGGTGCTCTTCGGTGTGCTTAAGACAGAGCAGTGAACAAAGCAAAAAAAAAATCCCTACCTTCATGGAGCTTGCCTTCTTATTATTTTTTTTGAATTTTATTTATTTTTTTATACAGCAGGTTCTTATTAGTCATCCATTTTATACACATCAGTGTATACATGTCAATCCCAATCGCCCAATTCATCACACCATCACCACCACCCCACCACGGCTCTCCCTTGTTAGTGTCCATACGTTTGTTCACTACATCTGTGTCTCAATTTCTGCTCTGCAAACTGGTTCATCTGTACCATTTCGAGGTTCCACATATATGCGTTAATATACGATATTTGTTTTTCTCTTTCTGACTTACTTCACTCTATATGACAGTCTCTAGATCCATCCATGTCTCAACAAATGACCCAATTTCATTCCTTTTTACGGCTGAGTAATACTCCATTGTATATATGTACCACATCTTCTTTATCCATTCATCTGTCAGTGTGCATTTAGGTTGCTACTATGACCTGGCTTTTGTAAATAGTGCTGCACTGAACATTGGGGTGCATGTATCTTTTCGAATTATGGTTTTCTCTGGGCATACGCCCAGCAGTGGGATTGCTGGGTCATATGGTAATTCTATTTTAAGTTTTTTAAGGTACCTCCATACTGTTCTCCATAGTGGCTGTATCAATTTACATTCCCACCAACAGTGCAAGAGGGTTCCCTTTTCTCCACACCCTCTCCAGCATTTGTTGTTTGTAGATTTTTTGATGATGGCCATTCTGACTGGTGTGAGGTGATACCTCATTGTAGTTTTGATTTGCATTTCTCTAATAATTAGTGATGTTGAGCAGCTTTCCATGTGCTTCTTGGCCAGCTGTATGTCTTCTTTGGAGAAATGTCTATTTAGGACTTCTGCCCATTTTTGGATTGGGTTATTTGTTTTTTTAAATATTGACCTGCATGAGCTGTTTATATATTTAGGAGACGAATCCTTTGTCCATTGATTCGTTGGCAAATATTTTCTCCCATTCTGAGGATTGTCTTTTCATCTTGTTTATGGTTTCCTTTGCTGTGCAAAAGCTTTGAAGTTTCATTAGGTCCCATTTGTTCACTTTTGTTTTTATTTCCATTACTCTAGGAGGTGGATCAAAAAAGATCTTCCTGTGATTTATGTCAGAGAGTGTTCTCCCTATGTTTTCCTCTAAGAGTTTTATGGTGTCCAGTCTTACATTTAGGTCTTTAGTCAATTTTGAGTTTATTTTTGTGTATGGTATTAGGGAGTGTTCTAATTTCATTCTTTTACATGTAGCTGTCTAGTTTCCCCATCACCACTTATTAAAGAGACTGCCTTTTCTCCATTGTATATCCTTGCCTCCTTTTCATAGATTAGTTGACCATAGGTACATGGGTTTATCTCTGGGCTTTCTATCCTTTTCCATTGATCTATATTTCTGTTTTTGTGCCACTATATTATTGTCTTGATTACTGTAGCTTTGTAGTGTAGTCTGAAGTCAGGGAGTCTCATTCCTCCAGCTCTGCTTTTCTCCCTCAAGACTGCTTTGGCTATTGGGGGTCTTTTGTGTCTCCATATAAATTTTAAGATTTTTTGT
The DNA here is from genome assembly GCF_011762595.2 of Tursiops truncatus. Classification (NCBI taxonomy): domain Eukaryota; kingdom Metazoa; phylum Chordata; class Mammalia; order Artiodactyla; family Delphinidae; genus Tursiops; species Tursiops truncatus. Next base: position 34,276,865 of record NC_047055.1, read on the forward strand.
TCTAGTTCTGTAAAAAATGCAATTGGTAATTTGATAGGGATTGCATTGAATCGGTAGATTGCTTTGGGTAGTATAGTCATTTTCACAATATTGATTCTTCCAATCCAAGAACATGGTATATCTCTCCATCTGTTGGTATCATCTTTAATTTCTTTCATCAGTATCTTATAGTTTTCTGCATACAGGTCTTTTGTCTCCCTAGGTAGGTTTATTCCTAGGTATTTTATTATTTTTCTGGCAATGGTAAATGGAAGTGTTTCCTTAATTTCTCTTTCATATTTTTCATCATTAGTGTATAGGAATGCAAGAGATTTCTGTGCATTAATTTTGTATCCTGCAACTTTCCCAAATTCATTGATTAGCTCTAGTAGTTTTCTGGTGGCATCTTTAGGATTCTCTATGTATAGTATCATGTCATCTGCAAACAGTGACAGTTTTACTTCTTCTTTTCCAATTTGTATTCCTTTTATTTCTTTTTCTACTCTGATTGCCATGGCTAGGACTTCCAAAACTATGTTGAATAATAGTGGTGAGAGTGGACCTCCTTGTCTTGTTCCTGATCTCAGAGGAAATACTTTCAGTTTTTCACCATTGAGAATGATGTTTGCTGTGGGTTTGTCATATATGGCCTTTATTATGTTGAGGTAGGTTGCCTCTATGCCCACTATCTGGAGAGTTTTTATCATAAATGGGTGTTGAATTTTGTCAAAAGCTTTTTCTGCATGTATTGAGATGATCATGTGGTTTTGATTCTTCAATTTGTTAATATGGTATATCACACTGATTGATTTGCATATATTGAAGAATCTTTGCATCCCTGGGATAAATCCCACTTGATCATGGTGTATGATCCTTTTAATGTGCTGTTGGATTCTATTTGCTAGTATTTTGTTGAGGATTTTTGCATCTATATTCATCAGTGATATTCGTCTGTAATTTTCTTTTTTTGTAGTATCTTTGTCTGGTTTTGGTATCAGATCAGGGTGATGGTGGCCTCATAAAATGAGTTTGGGAGTTTTCCTCCCTCTGCTATATTTTGGAAGAGTTTGAGAAGGATGGGTGCTAGCTCTTCTCTAAATGTTTGATAGAATTCACCTGTGAAGCCATCTGGTGCTGGACTTTTGGTTGTTGGAAGATTTTTAAATCACAGTTTCAATTTCATTACTTGTGATTCCTCTGTTCCTATTTTCTATTTCTTCCTGGTTCAGTCTTGGAAGGTTACACCTTTCTAAGAGTTTGTCCATTTCTTCCAGGTTGTCCATTTTATTGACATAGAGTTGCTTGTAGTAGTCTCTTAGGATGCTTTGTATTTCTGCAGTGTCTGTTGTAACTTTTCCTTTTTCATTTCTAATTTTATTGATTTGAGTCCTCTCCCTCTTTTTCTGATCAGTCTGGCTAATGGTTTATCAATTTTGTTTATCTTCTCAAAGAACCAGCTTTTAGTTTTATTGATCTTTGCTATTGTTCTCTTTGTTTCTATTTCATTTATTTCTGCTCTGATCTTCATCATTTCTTTCCTTCTGCTAACTTTGGGTTTTGTTTGTTCTTCTTTCTCTACTTCCTTTAGGTGTAAGGTTAGATTGTTTATTTGAGATTTTTCTTGTTTCTTGAGGTAGGCTTGTATGGCTATAAACTTCCCTCTTAGAACTGCTTTTGCTGCATCCCATAGGTTTTGGATCGTCGTGTTTTCATTGTCATTTGTCTCTAGGTATTTTTTGATTTCCTCTTCGATTTTCTCAGTGATCTCTTGGTTATTTAGTAACGTACTGTTTAGCCTCCATGTGTTTGTGTTATTTACGTTTTTTTCCATGTAATTCACTTCTAATCTCATAGTGCTGTGGTCAGAAAAGATGCTTGATATGATTTCAATTTTCGTAAATTTACTGAGGCTTGATTTGTGACCCAAGATATGATCTATCCTGGGGAATGTTCCGTGTGCACTTGAGAAGAAAGTGTAATCTGATGTTTTTGGATGGAATGCCCTATAAACATCCATTAAATCTATCTGGTCTATTGTGTCATTTAAAGCTTGTGTTTCCTTATTAATTTTCTGTTTGGATGATCTGTCCATTGGTGTAATGAGGTGTCATAGTCTCCCACTATTATTTTGTTACTGTCGATTTCCTCTTTTAGACTGTTAGCAGTTGCCTTATGTATTGAGGTGCTCCTATGTTGGGTGCCTAAATATTTACCATTGTTATATCTTCTTCTTGGATTGATCCCTTGATCATTATGTAGTGTCCTTCCTTGTCTCTTGTAACATTCTTTATTTTAAAGTCTATTTTATCTGATATGAGTATTGCTACTCCAGCTTTCTTTTGATTTCCATTTGCATGGAATATCTTTATCCATCACTTCACTTTCAGTTTGTATGTGTCCCTAGGTCTGAAGTGGGTCTCTTGTAGACAGCATATATATGGGTCTTTTTTTTGTATCCCTCAGGAAAACTGTGTCTTTTGGTTGGAGCATTTAATCCATTCACGTTTAAGGTAATTATTGATATGTATGTTCCTATGACCATTTTCTTAATTGTTTTGGTGTTTTTTTGTAGGTCCTTTTATTCTCTTGTGTTTCCCACTTAGAGAAGTTCCTTTAGCATTTGTTGTAGAGCTGGTTTGGTAGTGCTGAATTCTCTTAGCTTTTGCTTATCTGTAAAGCTTTTGATTTCTCCATCGAATCTGAATGAGATCCTTGCCAGGTATAGTAATCTTGGTTGTAGGTTCTTCCCTTTCATCACTTTAAGTATATCATGTCACTCCCTTCTGGCTTGTAGAGTTTCTGCTGAGAAATCAGCTGTTAACCTTATGGGAGTTCCCTTTTATGTTATTTGTTGTTTTTCCCTTGCTGCTTTCAATAATTTTTCTTCATCTTTAATTTTTACCAATTTGATTACTATGTGTTTCAGCATGTTTCTCCTTGGGTTTACCCTGCCTGGGACTCTCTGTGCTTCCTGGACTTGGGTGGCTATTTCCTTTCCCATGTTAGGGTAGTTTTCGTCTATCTTCTCTTCAAATATTTTCTCGGGTCCTTTCTCTCTCTTCTTCTTCTTCTGGGACCCCTATAATGCGAATGTTGCTACATTTAATGTTGTCCCAGAGGTCTCTTAGGCTGTCTTCATTTCTTTTCATTCTTTCTTTATTCTGTTGCGCAGCAGTGAATTCCACCATCTGTCTTCCCGGTCACTTATCAGTTCTTCTGCCTCAGTTATTCTGCTATTGAGTCCTTCTAGTGTAGTTTTCATTTCAGTTATTGTATTGTTCATCTTTGATTGTTTGTTCTTTAATTCTTCTAGGCCTTTGTTAAACATTTCTTGCATATTCTCCATCTTCGACTCCATTCTTTTTCCGAGATCCTGGATCATCTTCACTATCATTATTCTGAATTCTTTTTCTGGAAGATTGCCTATCTCCGCTTCATTTAGTTGTTTTTCTGGGGTTTTATCTTGTTCCTTCATCTGGTAATAGCCCTCTGCCTTCATCTTGTCTTATCTATCTCTCTGTGTATGTGGGGTTTTTTCCACAGGCTGTGGGATTTTAGTGCTTCCTGCTTCTGCTGTCTGCCCTCTCGTGGATGAGGCTATCTAAGAGGCTTGTGCAAGTTTCCTGATGGGGATGACTGGTGGTGGGTAGAGCTCGCTGTTGCTCTCAAGGTTGCCTTCTAATGGATAAGAATAGCTAACATTTATGAAATGCTTCCTATGTTCTAAGCTCTTCACTTTCTGAACTCATTGAATCCTCACCACAATCCAATAAGATATGTTTGTATGGTATTATCTCCATCCCACAGATGAGTAAACAGAGGGGATAATTAAGTTCTTTGAAGTCTCACAGCTGATAAGTAGCAAAGCTATATTTCAAACTCAGGAAGTTCTGCTCAAGAGTCTGAGCTCAAACAGCTCCACTCCACAGCCTCTCTACCAGGCCAGTATTCCAACACCAAGAGTCAAAGCTGGACCACATGCATGCAAAGCAGGAATCCTAACTGCTAGATGACTCAAAGATTTGGCCCAGAAAACCTGCAAGATTGCTCTTTCCATTTACTTGATACTGAACATAAATTGGTAGCCTGGTGCTATGGACAGAACTGTGCCCCCCCAAATTCATATATTGAAGCCCTAACCCCCACTGTGATATTTGGAGATGAGGCATTTAGGAGGTGATTAAGGTTAGATGAGATCATGAAGGGGTAACCCTCATGACAGGACTACTGTCCTTATGAGAGGAGATACTGGAGAGCTTGCTTCCTTTCTCCATTATGTGAGGACCCAGTGAGAAGGTGGCTGCCTAGAAAATCAGGGAGAGGGTCCTCACCAGGAACTGAATCAGCCAGCATCTTGATCTTGGACTTCCAGTCTCCAGAAATTTGAGAGAATAAATGTCTATTGTTTAAGCCACCCAATCTGTGGTATTATGTTATAGCAGCCCAAGCTAATACACCCAGGCACAGCAAGATTTGGGGCAGGGAGTACTCTCTAAAATGTCCTGTATTGTTTGACACAAAGTATTGTGTTATAAGCACCATGTAAGTGTTAGGTCTAATTACCCACTAGAATGGTTAAGTGGAATTCAAAAGGGCAGAAATCATCAGGACTGCTGAGAACCTGACACACTGCCAGGCAAATCAGGAGCATTTTGGTTAGTGAAATTGCCCTAGGATTCTTCTATGGAAATCTCCCATCGATATAGTGGAAAGAAATGTGTGGGAACAAAAGCAAAAAAGAACCCTGAGATTTAGAGATCTAACGATAGAACTTGCTTACATTTTTGTTCAATGCTTACTATATTGTAAAAATGCATTATCTCATCTAATCTTTGGTACAATCTCATTCAAGCACGTATCCCATCTCTCCCATTCATTGTATCAGCTCACTGAGGTCAGGGGGCCTGATTTGATTACCTTTTCACTTCCCAGCAGTTTCATTTATGAGGATCTGCCCACAAGTGAGGATCTAATAAAAGTAGCTGATCGACTGCCATCAATAAACTGCTTTAGGAATCTGTTGGTGATTTTGTATGCTTTCACCCAAGACCAGATTAATATCACATTTACAGGTAAACTAACCATTGTCATTTCTTTAAGGCTTAATTAATGCTCAATACTGTACTAAATGTTTTCCGTGCATTATCTCATTTAATCCTTAAAGTATGAATTAAATGCTCTCATTACAATCTGTATTTTTCAGATGGGAAACTGAGACTCAGAGAGGTTTAGAAAAACTCCTCAAAGTCACTCAGCTAATAAATGACAAAGCCACAGGCCTCTCCAACTCCAAAGCCAACTTTATTAACCATAGGGGTTAAAGTGGAAATTATGCCCTATAAGAATTTATCTCAATGAGTGTACAATTTTTAAAAATTTATTATCATCAAATTATCTTTAACAGCTTTATTGAAGTATAATTTAAATACAGTAAATACCACATATTTAAAGTGTACAACTAGATTAGTTTTGACATATGCATGCACATGTGAAACCATCACCACAATGAAGATAATGAACATATCCATCACCCCCTAAAGTTTCCATGCCCTTTGTAAGCCTTCATCCCAACTCCTATCAGCCCTCTACCCCATCCCCAAGCACAAATTATTTTTTGAATGTTCAAGGCAGTAACTTAGGAAAGGCTCTCCTTGCCCAATGATCATACTATCTCTGTCCCTAATATACTAGGTTAATTTGATTAGTGTCGCAATTTGCTGACCTGTGACTTGGGATTCTCAATGCTCAACTTCAACTTCAGGCTGACATCCGGGCTAACTAAACTAAGAAGAGTTATGGTAAATTCTCTGAGTTAGACAGCTAATCTAAGAAATCAGCTGTATTGATTGATTTCTTCTTTTTTAGACCCAAAAGATGCAGATTATTCATCAGATAGACAGAAACCCTAGGCATCCTTTTGGGCTTCTGTGTATTAGGAAAAATAAGTTTGGCATTTATAAGCTTTTGAAAAATCTCTAATTTACCCAGTAGAGACATTCCTAGGCTATGACAAAGGTAGCAGAGCCAGTCAGCAGCTAAATTCACTTTTTAAATAAAACATACCCTACCTATTTATTTGATGAATGAATCTAGAAGTGATAGATTGCCACCAAGTTCTTAGAAAATGATGCATAGTAGCCCTAAAGGGCTTTTCTTTATCAACTCGACTTATCTATCAGCTTTGCTCATTTGCTCATGTGTGTCCTCCACCCATATGTTAACCTAACATTTCCACTCTAAATGGGAAGAAAATACTGGGAGTGATGGAGGATTATGTGAACGTCTGGGCCCTAATAGACCACTGCCCTTGTTCACTATCACCCATCCATCCAATTCCCAGCCCTATTGATGAAATGGGATGATGAGCAAAGAAGATTAATAAATATTGTTTAAGTGGTGAGATAATTCGAAACAGTGTAACATAAGGATTAATTTAAATAGTACAGCTGTTATGCCACAGGAGTACAGGAAAGAGAGGTCACTGTGCACTGAAGTGGTCAGAAAAGGCTTTTTGAAGGAGCAACTGGGCATGGGCCCAGAGAAGGAAGAAGTATTCCAAATGCATCTAGTCGCTGGGATGACTACTGGGTTAGAGGCAGGAATGAGTGTAGCAAATTCAGTGGGTATACAGGAAAAGAGAGTATCCCCAGTGTTCAGGGTTGAAGGTATCTAACGGCCCTGCACTTCCGACCTAGAAGAGATAGAGACACAAGAAAGAGGAAAGAGACAGACAAGTGATGGGAGTGAGAGAGTAGTTGCCAATTAGTTCTTCTGTCTTTTTACCACAGTAAGTGGCAATCAGATGTCTGGGTCTTTTAATTTCAGACAAGCCCTCGTCTACTCATCAAAGATAAAGAAATTCAGCTTAGAGCAGTTTCTATTAGCAGCAACAGTTAGTGTAAAAGGAAAAGTAAGCAAAAGAAGGAAATTGTGCAGGGAAAACATTTTCCCTTGATTTTCCTTTCAAAAGATAGAAGTATTCCATGGTGGGGAAATATCCAAGACAATTTGACCTCTCTGTAACAGGACATCTGGTAGTCAAGCACTTCTGATCCTCAACTCCTACATTAAAGGCAGGACATAGTTTATGCAGGAGTCCAGAAAGCGATGAATCATTTAAGAGAGCTGAGTCCATCTTCACTTGTTTTCATAGATACTCAGTGTTGGAATAAATCTTAAAGGTGGTCTGCTCTGATCTCCCAGGGGAAATTTTAGCTAAAGTGAGGTCCGAGAGGTCATCTTGTTTATCTCCCTGTCTCAGGGCCATTTAAATATAAACCATTTATCCCAGAGAAAAGTGTGAAGCCCCATCCCATGAGAATTTTGAGTGTTGCAACCTTCCACTACTGAATTCCTCCTTTTATCTTACAGCCACAGAATTTAGAGCTTAAATGGACCTTAGGGACTACCTAGTCTAACCCTCTCCACTTAAAATATATATATATATATATATATATATTTTATTTCAGAAAATTATTTAGCAAATATAAAAAATTAATAATTAATTTTTTTTAAAATTTAGAGAACATTACAGATAAAACTGATGACCTCCTCCCAATCTGGGACACCTCCTTGTGCCCTCCCTTTCCCCTCAAAGGAATGAACTATTACTAGTTTATGGATTTTCCTTTCAGACCATTTTTGATACTTCTACATACATAAAAACATGTAGTATTATTTTTGTGTGTTTTAACTTGTTTAAAAAGTATCATACAGTATGCATCTGACTTTCTTCATTCAGCATTGTTTTGAGATCTACATCATTCCTCTTAACTGCAGTTCAATATTCCATTGTGTGAAAGTACCTCATGTTCTTTATCTACTTCTCTCTTGATGGACATTTACAAGTCTTCTTTATACAGAGAGAACTGAGGGTCAGAGAAGTTAGAAGATTGGCCCAATATATGTTTCTGCACAATTGGAACGAGAAGCCACGTCTTAGGTGAGGGGCAGATGAATTTCTCAACAGTTGTCTGTCCAGGCTCATTGATGACAGTCTTAGTTTGGATAGTTTTATTGCTGTGTATTCAATTTAACTAATGTTTTCTTCTTCATAATCTTATCCCTTCTTCTTCACCATTTATCTCATACAGTGTAGTACTCACCTGAGACACTGTACTTCTCATTGCTAGAAGTTCAATTTGTTTCTTTTTTATATCTGCAATATCTATACTTAACTTATATCTTAAAATAGCTTTCCTGAGATATAATTAATATATGGTATGCATACAAATCGCTCATTTAAAGTATTCAATTAACTGTTTTTTAATATATTCACAAATATGTACAACCATCACTACAGTAAATTTTAGAATATTTTCTTCACTTCAAAAAGCAACCACATACACTTTAGCTACCATCTGCCAAGTCCCCCATCTCTCTCAGCCCTAAGCAACCATTAATCTACTTTCTGGCTCTGTAGATTTGCCTCTTCGGAACATTTCATAAAAATGGGATCATATATTATGTGGTATTTTTTGACTGGGTTCTTTTGCTTGGCATAATGTTTCAAGGTTCATCCATGTTGTTGCATGTATCAGTACTTCATTCATTTTATGGCCGAATAATATTTTATAGTACAGCTATAACCATATTTTGTTTATCCACTCATTAGTTGATGGACATGTAGGTGGTTTCCACATTTCAGCTATGATGAGTAATGCGGCTATGAATGTTCGTGTACAAGTTTTTGTGTGAACATATGTTTTCATTTTTCTTGAGTGTATACCTGGGAGTAAAATTGCTAGATCATATGGTAACTCTATTTTTAACCCTTTGAGGAACTGTCAGATTGTTTTCCAAAGTGGCTGCTCCATTTTACATTCCCAACAGCAGTGTATGAAGATTCTGAATTTTCCACATCCTGATCAACACTTCTTATTATATTACTTTTTGATTATAGCCATCATAGTGGATGGGAAGTGGTATCTCATTGTTCTTTTGATTTGCATTTCCTGATGACTAGTGATGTTGAGCATCTATTCATGTGCTTATTGGCCATTTGCATGTCCTCTTTGGAAAAATATCTATTTAAGTCTTTTGCCCATTTTTTAAATGGGTTATTTGTCTTTTTATTAGTGAGTTTTGTGGTCTATATATTTTAGATACAAATCACTTACCAGATATATGATTTGCAAATATTTTCTCCCATTCTGTGGGTTATCTTTTCACTTTCTTGGTAGCAGCCTTTGAAGCATAGAAATTTTCAACTTTGACAAAGTCTAACTTATCTATTTTTCCTGCTGTTGCTTGTTCTGCAATCCTTTGCCAAATTCGAGGCTATATAGATTTACCCCTATTTTATGTTCTGTGAATTTTATGCTTTTAGCCTTTACATTTAGGTCTTTGGTTCATTTTGAGCTGTTTTTTTTTTAATTTCCAGTTGTCCCAAAGTCATTTTAAAAAAGACTATTCTATCCATATAGAATGGTCTTGACATCTCTGTCAAAAATTAATTTACCAGAGACACATGGTTTATTTCTGGAGTTACAACTCTTTTCCATTGATTTATATGTCCATCCTTTTGCTGGTACCACAATTATGGTAACAATAATTCTAATTATCGTTGCCTGGTAGTAAGGCTTGAAATAAAGAAGAGTGAGTCCTCAAACTTTGTTCTTCTTTTTCAAGATGTTTTTGGGTATTCTAGGTCCCTTGCAATTCCACATAAACTTCAGAATGAGTTCATCATTTTCTACAAAGAGCCAACTGGGATTGGATAGGCATTGCATTGAATCTGTTGATCATTTTGGGAAGCATTGGCATCTTAATATAAAGTTTTCTTGTCTATGAACATGGTATATATTTCCTTTCATGTAGGTCTTTATTTCAGAGGTGTTTTTTAGTGTACACTTCTTGAGGTTTTGTTAAATTTATTCCTAAGTATTTTATTATTTTGATGTTATTATAAATGGAATTGTGTTCTTAATTTCATTTTTCAGAATGTTCATTGCTAATGTATAGAAATACAATTGATTTTGTGTATTGATCTTACATCCTGCAGACTTGCAGGTTTTGTTTATTAGTTCTAATAATTTTGTGTGTGAGGCTTCCTTATGAGTTTTTTAATATAAGATCATGTCATCTATGAATATAGATAGTTTTACATTTTCCTTTACAATCTATTTTTTCTTTTTCTTGCTTAATTAATTGCCCTGGCTGGAACCTCCAGTATGATGTGAAATAGAAGTGAAAAAAAATCTTGTCTTTTTTCTGACCTTAGGGAGAAAGCCATCAGCGTTTCATCATTAAATGTGGTGTTAGCCATGGTTGGTTGGTTTTTGTAGACACCCAATCCAAGCTGAGCACATTCTATTCTATTCCTAGTTTGTTGAGTGTTGTTATCATAAGAGTGTGTTGGATTTTGTCAAATGCTTTTTCTGCAACTAATGAGATGTTCATGTGCCTTTTGATCTTCATTTTATGAATATGGTATACTACATTTATTGATTTTTATATGTTAGACTAACCTTACATCCCTGGGATAAATCCCATTTGGTTATGGTATATAATCCTTTTTCTATGTTGCTGAATTCACTTTCTTAGTATTTCATATTCCTAAGGGATATTATTATGTAGTGTCCTTTCTTGTGATGTCTTTGTCTGGTGTTGGTATCAGGTTAATAGTGACCTCATAAAATGAGTTGTAAAGTGTTCCCTCTTCTATTTTTGTGAAGAATTGGTGTTAATTATTCTCAAAATGTTTGGTTTGTCAATTTTGTTAAAGTTTTCACAGAATCAACTTTTGGTTTTGTTTGTTTTCTCAATGGATTTTCCATTGTCTATTTATATCCACTCTAATATTTATTATTCTCTTCCTTCTGCTTCCTTTGTGTTTATTTCCTCTTATTTTTCTAGTTCCTTATGGTAGAAGTTTAGGTTATTGATTTGAGATCTTTCTTCTTTTATAATATTGTTGCTTATAGCTATAAATTTCCTTTGAGTATTACATTTATCTCAGCATGTTATATTTTCATTTTCATTCATTTCAAGATATTTTATTTCCCTTATGATTTATTCTTTGACCCATAGGTTACTTAGGAATGTTTTGTTAAGTATCAACATATTTGTGAATTTCCCAAATTTCCTTTTCTATTGATGTCTAATTGAATTCCATTGTGCTTGGAGAACATAGTTTTTATGATTTCAATCCTTTTAAATCTATTGAGTCTTGTTTTATGGCCAAGTATATGGTCTGTCCTGGATAATGCTCCATACGCATTTGTGAAAATGTGCATTCTGCTGTTGTTGTTATTTTAGGTTTAGTTTGTCTTTAGGCTTATTCAAATGTTCTATTTCTCTGTTGATATTCTTCCTCCTTGACCTATTCATTATTGAATGTGGCGTATAGTATTAATAACTCTATGATTGTTGAATTTTATATTTCTCTCTTCATTTCTGACAATTGTTATTTCATGTATTTTGGTGCTCTGTTATTAGGCATATATATGTTTATAACTGCTCTATCTTTATGACCCTTTCATTAAAAAATGTCCCACTTTCTCTCTAGTAACATGTTTTGTTTTAAAGCCTATTTTATCTAATATAAGTAAAACCATTCCAGCTGGTTTTCATAATTATTTGCAATGGTATATCTTTTTTAACCCTTTATTTTTCATCTATTTGTGTCTTTGAATCTAAAATGCATATGGTTAGATTTTTTCCATTCTTCCAATCACTGCCTTTTATTTGAAATATTTAATGCATTTACATTTAATGTATTTACTGATAAAGTAGAGTTTATGTCCGTCATTTTTCTATTTGTTTTCCACATGTCATACCTTTTTTATTCCTCTATTCCTCCAGTATTGCCTTTTCTGTGTTAAATAGATATTTTCTAGTCTACCACTTAAATTCTCTTTTGTGTCTTTTACTATATTTTTGAGTTATTTTATTGGTGGCTGCTATAAGGGATTTAAATCTTAACTTTAAAAAATTAACGTGGATTAGTAGCAACTTAATTTCAACAGTAATACAAACTTTCTTCCAACATACTTCTGTTCCCTCCACTCTCCTTTTCATTATTATTGTCAAACAAAATACATATGTATATGTTATTAAGCCATGAACACATTTGTGTGTGTGTGTGTGTATGTTAGTTTCTGCTTTATAACAAAGTGAATCAGTTATACATATACATATGTTCCCATATCTCTTCCTTCTTGCATCTCCCTCCCTCCCACCCTCCCTATCCCACCCCCTCTAGGTGGTCACAAAGCACCAAGCTGATCTCCCTGTGCTATGCGGCTGCTTCCCACTAGCTATCTACCTTACATTTGGTAGTGTATATATGTCCATGCCACTCTCTCATTTTGTCACAACTTACCCTTCCCCCTCCCCATATCCTCAAGTCCATTCTCTAGTAGGTCTGTGTCTTTATTCCCGTCTTACCCCAGGTTCTTCATGACCTTTATTTTTTTTTCTTAAATTCTATATATATATGTGTTAGCATACAGTATTTGTTTTTCTCTATCTGACTTACTTCACTCTATATGACACACTCTAGGTCCATACACCTCACTACAAATAACTCAATTTCGTTTCTTTTTATGGCTGAGTAATATTCCATTGTATATATGTGTCACACCTTCTTTATCCATTCATCCGATGATGGGCACTTAGGTTGTTTCCATCTCCGGGCTATTGTAAACAGAGCTGCAGTGAACATTTTGGTACATGACTCTCTTTGAATTATGGTTTTCTCAGGGTATATGCCCAGTAGTGGGATTGCTGGGTCATATCATAGTTCTACTTGTAGAACTACAAGTAGAACTTCACACTGTTCTCCATAGTGGCTGTATCAATCTACATTCCCACCAACAGTGCAAGAGGGTTCCCTTTTCTCCATACCCTCTCCAGCATTTATTGTCTCTAGATTTTTTTTATGATGGCCATTCTGACCGGTGTGAGATGATATCTCATTGTACTTTTGATTTGCATTTCTCTAATGATTAATGATGTTGAGCATTCTTTCATGTGTTTGTTGGCAATCTGTATATCTTCTTTGGAGAAATGTTTATTAAGGTTTTCTGCCCATTTTTGGATTGGGTTGTTTGATTTTTTGTTATTGAGCTGCATGAGCTCCTTGTATATTTTAGGGATAATCCTTTGTCAGTTGCTTCATTTGCAAATATTTTCTCCCATTCTGAGGGTTGTCTTTTGGTCTTGTTTATGGTTTCCTTTGCTGTGCAAAAGCTTTGAAGTTTCATTAGGTCCCATTTGTTTATTTTTGGTTTTATTTCCATTTCTCTAGGAGGTGGGTCAAAAAGGATCTTGCTGTGACTTACATCATAGAGGGTTCTGCTTATGTTTTCCTCTAAGAGTTTGATAGTTTCTGGCCTTACATTTAGGTCTTTAATCCATTTTGAGCTTATTTTTGTGTATGGTGTTAGGAAGTGTTCTAATTTCATACTTTTATATGTACCTGTCCAGTTTTCCCAGCACCACTTATCAAAGAGGCTGTCTTTTCTCCACTGTATATTCTTGCCTCCTTTATCAAAGATAAGGTGACCATATGTGCATGGGTTTATCTCTGGGCTTTCTATTCTGTTCCATTGATCTATATTTCTGGTTTTCTGCCAGTACCATACTGTGTTGATTACTGTAACTTTGTAGTATAGTCTGAAGTCAGGGAGCCTGATACCTCCAGCTCCATTTTTCATTTTCAAGATTGCTTTGGCTATTCAGGGTCTTTTGTGTTTGCATACAAATTGTGAAATTTTTTGTTCTAGTTCTGTGAAAAATGACAGTGGTAGTTTGATAGGGATTGCATTGAATCTATAGATTGCTTTGAGTAGTAGAGTCATTTTCACAATGTTGATTCTTCCAATCCAAGAACATGGTATATCTCTCCATCTATTTGTATCATCTTTAATTTCTTTCATCAGTGTCTTATAATTTTCTGCATACAGGTCTTTTGTCTCCCTAGGTAGGTTTATTCCTAGATATTTTATTCTTTTTGTTGCAATGGTAAATGGGAGTGTTTTCTTGACTTCACTTTCAGATTTTTCATCATTAGTGTATAGGAATGCCAGAGATTTCTGTGCATTAATTTTGTATCCTGCTACTTTACCAAATTCATTGATTAGCTCTAGTAGTTTTCTGGTAGCATCTTTAGGATTCTCTATGTATAGTATCATGTCATCTGCAAACAGCGACAGCTTTACTTCTTTCCGATTTGGATTCCTTTTATTTCTTTTTCTTCTCTGATTGCTGTGGCTAAAACTTCCAAAACTATCTTGAGTAAGATTGGTGAGAGTGGGCAACCTTGTCTTGTTCCTGATCTTAGTAGAAATGCTTTCAGTTTTTCACCATTGAGGACGATGTTGGCTGTGGGTTTGTCATATATGGCCTTTATTATGTTGAGGAAAATTTCCTCTATGACTACTTTCTGCAGGGTTTTTATCATAAATAAGTGTTGAATTTCGTTGAAAGCTTTCTCTACATCTATTGAGATGATCATATGGTTTTTCTCCTTCAATTTGTTAATATGGTGTATCACGTTGATTGATTTGCATATATTGAATAATCCTTGCATTCCTGGAATAAGCCTCACTTGATCGCGGTGTATGATCCTTTTAATGTGCTGTTGGATTCTGTTTCCTAGTATTTTGTTGAGGACTTTTGCATCTATGTTCATCAGTGACATTGGCCTGTAGTTTTATTTCTTTGTGACGTCTTCGTCTGGTTTTGGTATTAGGGTGATGGTGGCCTTGTAGAATGAGTTTGGGAGTGTTCCTCGCTCTGCTATATTTTGGAAGAGTTTGAGAAGGATAGGTGTTAGCTCTTCTCTAAATGTTTGATAGAATTCGCCTGTGAAGCCATCTGGTCCTGGGCTTTTGTTTGTTGGAAGATTTTTAATCACAGTTTCAATTTCAGTGCTTGTGATTGGTCTGTTCATATTTTCTATTTCTTCCTGGTTCAGTCTTGGCAGGTTGTGCCTTTCTAAGAATTTGTCCATTTTATTGGCATAGAGTTGCTTGTAGTAATCTCTAATGATCTTTTGTATTTCTGCAGTGTCAGTTGTTACTTCTCCTTTTTCATTTCTAATTCTATTGATTTGAGTCTTCTCTCTTTTTTTCTTGATGAGTCTGGCTAATGGTTTATAAATTTTGTTTATCTTCTCAAGGAACCAGCTTTTAGTTTTATTGATCTTTGCTATCATTTCCTTTATTTCTTTTTCATTTATTTCTGATCTGATCTTTATGATTTCTTTCCTTCTGCTAACTTTGGGGGTTTTTGTTCTTCTTTCTCTAATTGCTTTAGGTGCAAGGCTAGGTTGTTTATTTGAGATGTTTCCTGTTTCTTAAGGTAGGATTGTGTTGCTATAAACTTCCGTCTTAGAACTGCTTTTTCTGCATCCCATAGGTTTTGGGTCGTCGTGTCTCCATTGTCATTTGTTTTTCGGTATTTTTTTATTTCCTCTTTGATTTCTTCAGTGATCACTTCGTTATTAAGTAGTGTATTGTTTAGCCTTCATGTGTTTGTATTTTTTACAGATCTTTTCCTGTAATTGATATCTAGTCTCATAGCGTTGTGGTTGGAAAAGATACTTGATACAATTTCAATTTTCTTAAATTTACCAAGGCTTGATCTGTGACCCAAGATAGATGTATCCTGGAGAATGTTCATGGACACATTTTTAAATCATTGATTTATGAACTTATGTTATAAATCAAAAAGGAGAAGAAAAGAGTTACAACCAACCTACATTTGTAGTATCTTTTTAAGTTACCTATATAGTTCCTTTACTGGCGTTCTTTATTTTTTTCATAAGCATTCTAGTTATTGTGTAGTATCCTTTTATTTCAGCCTGAAGGAATCCCTTTATTACTTCTTCTAGAGCAAGTCTAGTCAGTCTTTGTTCATCTGGGAATGTCTTCATATCTCCTTCATTTTTGAAGGATAGTTTTGCCGTATATAGCATTCTTTGTTGACAGTCTTTTTCTTTCAGCACCTTGAGTATATCTCCCACTACCTTCTGACCTCAACTCTTTTTTTTTTTTTTTTGGCTGTGTTGAGTCTTCATTGCTGTGTGCACGCTTTCTCTAGTTGCAGTGAGCGGGGGCTACTCTTCGTTGCGGTGCGTGGGCTTCTCATTGCGGTGGCTTCTTTTGTTGCAGCACGTGGGCTCTAGGGCACATGGGCTTCAGTAGTTGTGGCATGCAGGCTCAGTAGTCGTGGCTTGCAGTCTCTAGAGTGCAGGCTCAGTAGTTGCGGCACACAGGCTTAGTTGCTCCGTGGCACATGGGATCTTCCTGGACCAGAGATTGAACCCATGTCCCCTGCATTGGCAGGTGGATTCTTAACCACTGTGCCACCAGGGAGGTCCCTCAGTTCTTTCTGATGATACTTTAGTTGTTAATCCTATTGAGGGAACTTTATATAATGGATTGCTTCTCTCTTGTAGCTTTCAAGATTCTCTTTGTTTTTTGATCTCTGACTGTGGTGTGTCTAGGTTCTTTCAGTTTATTCTATGTGAATTTTGTTGAGGTTCTTGGATATGTGGGTGATGTTTTCCCATAAAATTTCTGAAATTTTTGGTCATTATTTTAAAATATTTCTTCTGCCCCTTTCTCTCTCTTCTCTTTCTGAGACTATCATTATGTGTAAGTTGGTGCACTGGATGGTGTCCCACAAGTCTCTGAGGCTCTGTTCACTTTTCCACATGTTTTATTTTCTTTCTGTTCTCCATACTGGATAATTTCAATTGACCTATCCTTCAAGTTCACTGATTCTTCTTTGGTCAGCTCAAAATCTGCTGTTAAGCCCCTTTAGTGGACTTTTCATTTCAGTTACTATACTTTTCAACTTCAAATTTTCTGTTTTTTTTTTAATTTCTATCTCATTATTGATATTGTTTGGTAAGACAGTGTTATCATACTTTAATTTTTAGACATGTTTTCCTTTAGTGTATTTAACATGTTTATAATAGCCAACTTAAGTCTGTGTCTAGGAGTCCAATTATGGGGCTTCCTTTGGGATATTTTCTATTGAGTAGTTTTTTTCCTATATATGGGCCATACTGTCCTGTTCCTGTGCGTGTCTAGAAATTTTTTTTGAAAACAGGACATTTCAAATAATATTTTTCGACAGCTGTGAAAATTATATTACTCCCCTATCCAGTGTCTGATGCTGTTGTTTTTTCTTGTTTTTTTGTTGCTGTTGTTTGTTTATTTAGTGAATTTCCTGGACTAATTCTGTAAAGTTTGTATTCTATGTTGTATGTGTCCACTGAAGTCTATGCTCAGTTAGCTTAGTGGTCAGTTAATAATTAGAGGTTTCCTTAAACGCTTTGAACTACTAATTCTCCCAGCTTTTGCCATAGGGCTCTGTGTGTGCTGGGGCAAGCCTTCAATGCCATGGGAGGCAGTTAACAATTATGCCTTAACCTTTACTTCCTAGTTGTGCAGAGCCTCAAGGTCAGTCTTATGTGAGTGGGTAGGCTTTTCTCAGGTCTTTTCTGGGCATACACACATCACTGAATGTGTATCACCTTTTAGATTCTGAGAAAAATTTCGGAGATCTTCAAAGACCCCGATGGACATCTCATTCCCCGTATTTTACATTTGAGTTTTTGATCAGTCTTTTGTTTGCCCGAACTAACTCAGGGAAATATAGTGTTAAACAATCGCAGCTGATATCTTTTTGACAGCCTGGGGATAGGGCTTTCCTCACTGAGAAAGCCCTGAAGTAAGGTCAGATAAAGGCAAATCCTGAGAATGGAGTTTTCCCAGAGATTTGCCAGGCAGATCAAATAGTGACAATTCTCTGGGGATGGGCATTTGGTGAGCTCCAAACCCCTTCTGTCATCTGTAATGACTACTATACTGCTGACTTTTTCAGTTACTGCAGTTCTGAGGTTGCAGGTTTTCAAGGCTACTGTAAATGTGGAGAATGGGCAATGGGACTAGAACAAGTAAAATGCTCTCTGTTCCTATCGAGATTTAGCTGTTTTTCTGGAATAAATACTCCTCAAATTGTTGCAAGCCTTTGATTAATTTCTAGAGCATGTCACTTTTAACATTTTTTTTTTGCCAGTGTTCTCATTGATTTTATGGATGATCATATTTTCAGAGGTTCTTACACCATCATGCCAGAAGTGCTTCTCCCATGCTGGCTATTATCATACTCCTATAAATATTCTTCCGCTTTGTTAGGGACACAGGTAGTATACACCGAAACAGAATGATCCTTTCTAGTCCTGCTTTTAAAATTTGTTATATGGTATCGGAGACTTGTTTAGTCTAGGGCTAATTATTTCTCATTACCAAGGTAAGACCTTTCTCCTCAGTGCCCCATAATATATGAAGGTTTCCAGTCTGGATAGTAGCAATAGGATCTATTCCCCTCTCTGTGTGAACACCAGGTAATGTTCCATCAACCTTTCGGGTGGTTCTTTCTCCAGCCTTGAATTGTCTTCTTATATACATGTACTGATCAGTGTTCTCCTCAATACCTATGGAGAACCCTATGCATATATTTGGAGTTCTCTTTCTCTGGAACTCTCTCTCTTGACCAGTACTCTATCCTGTGATCTCTAGCTGCCTTGCTTTCCCTGTACTCTTATCTCTATCTCATCACAGGGAGTCTACCAGGCTCTGCCTCAGTTTCCTCTCCCTATACTATGGACTGGAAACTCTCTGAAGGCAGTAATCTTGGACAATCATAGAATTCTCCTCACTTGTTTCTTATCTTCAGAGATAACTGTCCTTCACTGCTGATGTCCAGAGACCTGAAAACCATTGTGTCATATGTTTCATCTCATCTTTTGGTTGCTTCAAGTGCAAGGTCAAATTCAGCCCCTGTTATTACATTTTGGCCAGAAGTAGATGTCCCTGCATGACATATTTTTAAGTTTAATCTGCATTATTAACATTTTCTCCATCATTTCTTTTTCTTTCCAGTTACTTGAAGTATAATTAGTTATCATTTAAATTTAGACCATCAACAAAACAATAAATCTAGCCCTGTTTTATAGCATTTTGCCAATTTGCGTGGTGGTGTAAATACTCTCACTATGGCCAATTTTAAGCTACTAATGTGTAATAGTTCCACCATTGAGATAAAATAGATATAAATATCCTCAAGAGTATAGATTACACTAAAATATAGTAAAGTAACTAAGAAGTGATGAGTTTTAAGTAATAATTTGTTTTTAAAATAATTTATTTAATTGTAAGTTGATATAATTTAACTTTTAATAATAGCTATATTTAAAAACCAGCTTTAAAAATTCCTGATAATTTAACAATCAGTTCTAGTGAGATAGTATGAGCCATCTGCAGTACACTACTGCCTCTATCACTATGAAAAAGACAGATTAGAATCACTGTGAAAGCATCACTATAAAGCGGTGTGCAAGGAGCAGAATTCATCTACCTAGGAACAGGTGTGCAACCTCCCTGCTCACCAAGGGTGTTAGGCCACCCTAACAAATATTGTACATAAAGCAAACCTTTTCCTCTCAAGAATAAAAACAGCTATCCTCAAAATTACATCATTAAAAGTTCATTAGTATGGGTCTTAAAGTCTTTTCAATTTCTAAGAATCCCCTTTCAAAATGGCAAGGTATTTCCTGTTAGTGGTAATACATTAAGCCTTTTAATCAGCTAACACCTTTATGGATGTCAGGCAGCTAAGTGAGAAAAAGGCTCTGTGACATTGGCCCATAGGCTCTGTGCTTAGCACAGGTAGTGGGGTTAGATTTGAGAGAGAAATAAAAAAGGGAAAGTACAAATATCCTCCCAAACTGCCTTTTTCAGTCTTTCAGAAGGTCAGCTCCAGTGTATCTGCATGTGGGACTGCATAAAAGACTAGCCAGTAGCTTCTCCTATCTTGGACTGACTACCTACAATACTAGCAGAGAACACTATATGAGCTGCTGACCAGTCTGTATTGCCCATCCCCTAAAGAACATTCTTATATTAGGGAAAACAAATGAAAGAAGAAAATGACAACAAAACCATCCATAAACTTCAAACGTTTAAAATACCTTTACAAAATAAAATAAAATACCTTTACAATAGTAACCATATATCAAAGCTAGGAATGTCCAGTGGTTCATGTAAGTGAAGAAAAGAAATACTGTAATGAGAAGCCAGAGAAAAATGAGGAAGAATTTGCTATCAGAAACCAGGTTTGTCATGAAATTATCATTTTTTATTTCAGTTCAAAATAATATTTTTTCTCAGGATTAAAAAATAAAATTATAAATTATTGATGTACAATAGCTCACTAATAAACATGTAGAATATATGCAATCTTTTTAACACCTTTGAGGAGGAAGAGTACTAAGAGCAGAGGTTCAATCAAGTTGGCAGAGTAAGAGGATATGGAGCTCACCTCCCACCCTTGAACATATCAAAACTATATCCACACGTGGAACAATTCTCAATGAAAGCTAACTGGAAACTGGCAAAAACACTCCTGTACAACCAAATGTGTATAAGGATGATCCCACATAGGACCACAATAGGTAACTGTTTTACCTAAATTCATAGAGGCAGAGAAACTTAAGCAAAATGAAAAGACAGAAGAACTGCTCTTAAATGAAGGAGCAAGAGAAAAACTCCCTGAAAATACAAATAATGAAACAGAAACAAACAATTTACCTGATAAAGAATTCAAAGCATTGGTAATATGAATGTTAACTGAATTAGGAAAAAGAATAGATGAACACAGTGAGAATTTTAACAAGAAACTAGAAACTATAAAAAAGAGCCAATCAGAAATGAAGAATTCAATAACCGAAAAAAAACACATTAGAAGGAATGAATAGCACACTAAGTGATACAGCAGAATGCATAAGTGATCTGGAAGACAGAATGATGGAAATCACCCGATCAGAACAGCAAAAAGAAAAAAACAAATCTTAAAAATGAAAACAGTTTAAGAAATCTCTGGGAAAAATTGAGTCTACCAACATTCACCTTATAGGGGTCCCAAAGGAGAAGAGAGAGAGAAGGGGATTAAAATGTATTTGAGGAAATTATGTGTGAAAACTCCCCAAACCTGAAGAAGGAAACAGATATCCAGGTACAGGAATCACAGAGAGTCCCAAACAAGATGAACCCAAACAGACCCACACCAAGACATATCATAATTAAAATGGCAACGTTAAAGATATAGAAAGGATTCTAAAGGCAGCAAGAGAAACACAGTCATATACAAGGGAATTCCCATAAGGTTATCAGCTGATTTTTTCTGCAGAAGCTTTTCAGGATGGAAGGGAGTGGCATGATATATGTAAAGTGTTGAAAGGGAAAAACCTGCAACTTGGGAATCTCTACCCAGCATGATTATAATTTAGAATTGAAAGAGAGATAAAGAACTTCTCAGAGAAACAAAAACTAAGAGTTAATATTAACCTACTCTAAAAGAAATGTTAGAGTCTTCACTACATGGAAAAGAAAAGGCTATAATAAGAAGAGACTATAGGGCCTTCCCTGGTGGTGCAGTGGTTAAGAATCCGCCTGCCAATGCAGGGGACACAGGTTCGAGCCCTGGTCCGGGAAGATCCCACATGCTGAAGAGCAATGAAGCCCATGTGCCACAACTACTGAGCCTGCACTCTAGAGCCCACGAGCCACAACTACTGAAGCCTACGTGCCACAACTACTGAGCCCATACGCCTAGAGCCCATGCTCCTCAACAAGAGAAGCCACTGCAATGAGAAGCCCGCAAACCACAATGAAGAGTAGCCCCTGCTCGCTGCAACTAGAGAAAGCCACTGTGCAGCAATGAAGACCCAATGCAGCCAAAAGTAAATAAATTAAATAAATTAATTTAAAAAAAAGTAAGAGACTATAGGAAAGGAAAAATCCCACTCATAAAGACAAATATAAAGGCTGAGGATCAACTGCTTAAATATGGTAGTAGGAAGACTAAAGGAAAAATTGTAAAGCATCTATAACTATAATAAAGAGTGAAGGAACAGACATGAAGATGTAAAATATGATACCAAAACCAGACCTGAAACCCTGAAACTCCTAGAGGAGAACATAGGCAGAACACTCTTTGACATAAATCGTAGCAATATTTTTTGAATCTGTTTCCTAAGGCAAAAGAAATAAAAGCAAAAATAAACAAATGGGGCTGAATTAAACTTAAAAGCTTTTGCACAGGAAAGAAGACCATCGACAAAATGAAAAGATGACCTAGGGAATGGAAGAAAATATTTGCAAATGATATGACCAAAAAGGGGTTAATATCCAAAACACATAAACAAGGGAGATGCAAGAGGGAGGAAATATGGGGATATATGTATAGCTGATTCATTTTGTTATAAAGCAGAAACTAACACACCAATGTAAAGCAATTATACTCCAATAAAGATGTTAAAAAAATACATAAACAGCTCATACAATTCAACATCAAGGAAACAAAACAACCCAATTTAAAAATGGGCAGAAAACCCGAACAGACATTTTTCCAAAGAACACATACATATGGCCAACATGTACATGAAAAGATGTTCAACATTGCTATTAATCAGAGAAATGCAAATTAAAATCATAATGAGATACCACCCCACACCTGTCAGAATGGCTATCATCAAAAAGACCACAAATAACAAATGTCAGTGAGGATGTAGAAGAAGCAAAACCCTTGTACACTGTTGGTAGGAATGTAAAGCGGTGCAGCCAATGTGGAAAACAGTATGGAGTTCCTAAAAAAACTAAAGATAGAACTACCATATGATCCAGAAATTCCACTCCTGGGTATATATCCAAAGAAAACAAAAACATTAATTCAAAAAGATATATGTACCCCAATGTTCATAGCAGCACTATTTACAATAGCCAAGACATGGAAGCAACCCAAGTGCCCATCAACAGATGAATGGATAAAGAAGATGTGCTATATATATATATATATATATATATATATATATATATATATATATATATATATAATGGAATATTACTCAGCCATAAAAAATAATGACATTCTACCATTTGCAGCAACATGGATGGACTTAGAGAATATTATGCTCAGTTAAATAAGTCAGACAGAGAAAGACAAATACTGTATGATATCACTTATATGTGGAATCTAAAAAATAAAACAAACAAATGTATATAGGAAACAGAAACAGACTCACAGGTATAGAAAACAAACTAGAGGTTACCATCAGGGAGAGGGAAAGGGAAAGGGGCAAGATAGGGGTATGGGATTAAGAGATACACTATTATGTATAAGATAGATAAGCAACAAGGATATATTGTACAGCACAGGAAATTATAGCCATTATTTTGTTATAATAACTTTTAATGGAATATAATCTATAAAAATACTGAATCACTAAGTTATATACCTGAAACTAATATAATATTGTACCTCAACTATACTTTAATTTTTAAAAAAAGTGCTGAAAGCAAGATCAAGCCCCTCTCACTATAAATCAACAATTCCTGTACAAAGCTATTAGGCCCTTCCACCAAGCATGCCTTGCAAATTCCCAGTCAACTACATGGAGTTTCAAGGGACAGACAGTACTGACTCCCTCCCACAATAAAAAAAATAAAGTATCACTCCCCTAAGTCACCCAATAAAGCCTCCTCATTTCCTCCTAACCCTATACCCAGGGCAACTTGTCAATGCCTACCATGAGTGGAGTCTAGTATTAGATGTATGACTCCAGAAAGAAATACGTAGAATCTACCTATCCCCATCTGCACAGCTATTGGAATGTGAATGTCTTTTTGAGATTTTTAAATTTTTTCCGAGTTAAGAAGAAACCAAAGTGGATGTCTTAGTCAGCTCGGGCAGCCATAACAAAATACCACAGACTGGGTGACTTAAACAACAGAAATTTATTTCTCACAGCTTTGGAGGCTGAAAAGTCCAAGATCAAGGGGTTGGCCAGTTGGGTGTCTGGCAAAAGCTTTCTTTTTGGCTTGCAGGTGGTGCCTTCTCACTGTATCCTGACAGTGGAGACAGCAAGAGAACTCCCTGATGTCTCTTGTTATAAGGGCACCAATCCTATCAGGGTCCCACCCTCATGACCCCATTTAACCTGAACTACTTCCTTACTCCAAATACAGTCACCTTGGGGGTTAGGGCTTCAATATATGAATTTGGGGGAACATAATTCAGTCCACAGCAAAGAGGAAGGTTTCTGTCACTAAAAAGGTTTATAAACATGGTCCAACTTGATAAAGAGCCCAAGGGCAGAATCCTCTATGAAGCTCAACTGAAACATGGTGGCTCTGTTCTCAAAAACAATGTGAAGTACAGCCCTGGGATGGAATGCAGAGGTAAAATTCACATGAAGGGTCTTGCTTTAATCAATGTATTTCATAGAGTATTCCTTCATTTCTCCATTTTACACTGAATGGACCAAGAAGTGGGGAAAGCACAGAACATGGAATCAGAGGACTTGGGTTATAATCCTGTCTCTGCCATTTACTAATCCATGGGTTTTAGAGCAAATTATTAATTTCTGTGGTGTTAGAAAATATTCATCTAGTTAAAAAGGTAACAGCTCTGTGAAATAGGCAAGGGTAAGTGAAAGAATTGAATGAGATAATGTATGTAAAAGAACTTTGTAATCATAAAACCTTAGATAGATGTCAGGGACCATTAAACTAAAGGGAGAGCTTAATAGCCTCCTGACTCAGAGACACATTTCATCTCAGAGAGATAATGCCAAGAGGGACCTTTTTAATCAGGATACTAGTATTAGAGGAAATTTGAGGATAAATAAAAGTCCCACACTGCACAGTAAGTTGAAAATATAACTTACAGAACTGCTTAGTATAAGTAGTATAGGATGACTAGTTACACAAATAACACTAAAAAAGTGTTCTGATCAACTGATGTTCATCACACTATGGTTCCACAAATCACTGATGTTCTTTAGGTGGCACCAAGGTGTTATGCTACAAAAATCAATCTGTGGCAGTCATTTATTGATTTGCAGAAACAATTTAATCCATGGGGAGAATTTTCTCCATTTCAAGTTTTTCAGTCACAAATTCCTCTTAATCCTTTAGTGACTGCTGGCAGATAGCATAACAAATTAACCTGTAGCAAAAGAACACCTAGGAAAGCATATCAGGTGTCATCAATGGCTTGCTTTTATCCATTTGTGCTCATATAATTAGGTCTGCACTTTAAACTGCTAGCAAAAATTCCCTGTAGTCATATGATGGTATGAAGCACACTGTCTCAATCCCACCTGTAAAAGCCACTTTCCCACTAGGGAAATAGGTGGGGGAAAGGGCAGGAGATGTAAGACAGGGTAATTGCAACCTGAGGCAGTCTTGGAGGCAGAAAATTCTGAAAAGAAGTTGGCAGCCAAAAAGAACACAGTTCACATTAGCATTTAATCCAGAGAGCAAGGTGTGGATAGAATGGGTAGCTGGGAGAACAGACAGCACGAGAGAACAGGGCTTGAGCTGAGTAAGGAGATGAAGGATTTGCTGAGCAGAGCTTTAGTATGTGTTAGCATGTTCCTCTATTTACATGGTGCTCAGAGCATCTTGAGGTAATGGATGCAAATTCTTTAAGAAGTTAGATTAAATTTATGGAAATATTTTATAGGGTTCACAGAGAGCATCCTGATTTCCAGGTGATCTGCTATCCAGATCTGAGGAGCACTAAGGTTAAATTGTAAATGACAAAGCCATAGGGGATCATTAACAGGCAATAGAGATACTCTGGCAATAGTCAGTTCTTGGAAGGGGCACAATGGAGGAAAACCCTCTTCTAACAACACAGTCTTTGGAATCTCTATTAGAAGAACGGTCTTGGGCTGGTTCCCTTATGATGGAAACCATGAGGACTCATTAAGATGGCTCTCAGCAGTATAACTGTTATTTCTGGGAATCAGCCCTCAAGACGCTGTGGGCACAGACCTCAGAAAATCAGAGGAACCCCATCTTTGGGTCCTATTCTATTCTACCTTAGGCATACAGACATATAGTATTGGGCTGACCCGAATGTCAAAGGAAGAGGTGATTCAATCTGGATTATCTAGTTTATTTCATCTATAAAAACAGACCAAACTAGTAATTTTCTCAAACTTCCTTTCTTTTAGCCTGAATCATCCTCTTGTCCTATCTTTATGGAGTAAACACATGGTTAACTGATAAATGTGCCCCTCACTTGACGCTGTATCTAACCCAGTGGTCTCTAAGTATCATAAATGTGGCTAATACTATGTAAACATTTATTGTTTTAATACATAGTTGATTTTAGGGCTGGCATTGATCTTAGAAATCACTTTTTTTGTCTTTGTCTTCCTTATTTCACAGAAAAGGAAACAGACACAAAGAAGAGGAAATGTGACTTGTTCAAGTTCATACTTCAAATTAGTGGAAGAGCTGAGATTAGAATCCAGGTCTCCTAATTCCCAGGACACTACTCTTTAAACGGCACCATTTTACACATATAGGTATGTACCATTATTTCCAGGTAAGTTCCCTGACAATTTTCATCTTTTGTTTTGAAATTGTACTCTTGTAACATTTCAAGTCCTAATCTTGTATGCTGGGACAAGCAGGGAGGTGGAGAACTAATCAACTTTTCAGGAAATAGATCCTTGTACAAAAGTAAAACCCTCTCGGTAACAACAAGGGTGACTTGGTCTTATAGATCCCAATATGCAAAAGGAGAAAGTTACAAAACAGTCACACTGAAGGAGATTGCATTATAAGGGGATACTCAGCAGAACTTCTTGAGTACATTTATGCACTTAAGATTACTTGGCAAAACCTTCTGGGACAGAGAAAGTTAAAATAAGAGCCAGTGCCAGATGAAGACCAAGAAGAAGGCAAAATAAGCATCTTTGAAGTAAAATGGAAGTCATGAAGAAATAGGATATGTTTGACAGAAACTCAGTTTACCATGAAAATGTCACGGCCCTAGTAACCAGCCTAGTGAAGAGCCTTCCTCAATCACATGGATAGCAGCACTGCCACTTTTCTAGTCACTAAGGCTTAAACTTGGATCTCATCTTGAGGTTTTTCTATACCTCACCTCCTAAAGTCTATCCATTACCAAGTCCTGTTTTTCCTTCCTTTGAAATAACTCTAAAATTCTTCTCTTCTTCTCCATTTGACTGCCAGCAATCTATTGATACATGGGACTCCATTATCTTATGGAAATAGTCCCATTCTCTCCTACTCTAATTTACCATTTGTACAGCCATAGGAGTCACCTTATAACATACAGCTTTCTTGATCACATTCTGTTTAAGAACCTAGACTGACTCCCCAATGCCCATAAGATCAAGTCCTAGCTTCTCAACCATATATTCATATCCGCCAACAAACGAGTCCAGTTTACCTACTCCTACATACTTCTTTCTCCTCCCAAATACGGCCATGCCCAAGACAGTGCCAATTCCCACCCTTGGCTTCTATCCCCACCCGATATATAACAGAGGTATTCTCCCGCCTCCCACATCTGCCTGTCTAAATCCCACCCAGCCTTTAAGATTCAGCTCGGGTTCTACCTCTTCTGCATATCTTTCCTAACCACCTCACAATAATTCCAGTTAAACTTGATCTTTACAATTTTAATTAGTACCAGCTATACTCAAGGCACTGATCTCCTCGCTTCTTAAGAAATGAAAAAAAAAACTAACAGGTAAAATTTGGACCCATTTAATAAAGTCCTGCTCTGAAACAGAGAGATGGACAAATGTTCATATAGCCTTTGATGTCTGTTACTATGGAGAATGCCAAACCATCAGTTGAAGGGTTCCCCAAACTTTCTTCCTTCCAAAATGAAAGTAACATCTATTGGAACATCCAAACTGCACTTCATTCATGACACATTACCCATTTGTTACACTATGTGAGAATTTTAGAATATGTGAGAGGTAACTTTGGATCATCAATTATACATTATACATGAGAAATCTGAGGTCCATTTCTATTTCTTGTGCTTTCTGATGTTTTCTTTCCCTTTAGAAAACCACTGATGATAAATTACTAAAACAATTTTAGAAAGAAGTTCAGCAGTATGTATCTTTAAAAATGCTCCTGGCTTTTGACCCAGTAATTTGACTTCTGAGAAGTTGAGCAAATAACCTTGAATATATATATATAAATCTTTATGTACAAAAGTATCTATCACCACTTTATTTATAACAGTAGAGATAAATGGAAGAAACCTAAGTATCCCCAACTGGAGACTATGGTATACCTGATCTGACCCAATGAAATATTATGTAGCCATTTAACATGATATTTTAACATATGATGGCATGAAACATACTGTGTCAGTGTCACCTAGCAGAGCCACTTCCCCATGAGGGAAATTGGTGGTGGGAAGGGCAGGAGTTTTAAAAAGTGTTATTACAGATAATGATGTGTGGGGAATTCTTACAAAATATTAACTGAAGAAAACTGGATAGAAAATGTACATAAAAGATGAACTCATTTAAAATGCATGAGGGGGAAGACTGGAAATTTTTCCTTATCTTAAGCCACATTGTTTGATTTTTTATGAGAATTCATGATTTGCTGGTTTAAGTAAATTTTTTGCAATTTCTATTTTAAAATAATTTCAGACACATAGAAAAGTTGTAAGAACAGTCCAATGAACTCCTGTGTACTCTTCACCTATATTCCCTAATTGTTAGCATAAAAAACTTGTAAAGAAGTCCCTCTGCCCCATTTTAAGAGGATTTGGTCAATAAGCTCCTATGTGAACATTGCCACTTTAGATTCCAAAGTGCAGGGGTAACAGAAAGGGGACACTCATTTCTCATAGCCTATGGGATCTGGGATGAAAGCCAACCCCAAGACTAATAATCAGATGCAAGACTTTTAACCAATTACGCTGCATATTATTTGCTGTAATCAGTGTCATCCCATTCTTCCTTTCCCTTGACTACTTCAAGGAACATCATGCAGACAATGTGATAGAGTGTTGAACAACAGATTTAAACTCTCCCATGTAGCTCAGTGACTTGAGGGAGACAAATATATATTTTTCGCTTGTGTCTTCACTCTAGAGAAAATGAAAAGCATTGATTTAATCCAGCTGCCAGCGGATCTACATAACTTCCCTGGACTTTGAAGAGAAGTGAAAAAGAGTTGAAGACCTTACAAAAATAAAAACACCATGTGCCCATAGCCATCAAAATGCATTATGCAAATGAAAGTACCCATATTTTAACATAGATATTGTATATTTCTATCCAGAATTTGGAAGAATTCTCTGTATTACAGATATTTTAGAGGTGGAAGAGATATTTGGGTCATCCAGCACTGTGCAATAGAACTTCCTGTAATGATGAAGATGTTCTATATCTGTGCTGTCCAATATGGTAGCCATGAGTCACCTCTGGTTATTAAGTGCTCGAAATGTACCTGATGCAACTATAGAACTGAATTTTAATTTTATTTCATTTTAATTCATCTAAATTTAAAGAGCCACATGTAGCTAGTGACTACTGTACCGGACAGTGGAGATCTAGACCCTTTATCACTCTAAGTAGTTCCCCTCATCTTAGTGCACTTTCCCTGATAATCACATCCACTCCTAACAGCTCCAGTTACCACTTATAATGATGGTACTCAATCTTGGCTGCATGTTGCATTCACCTGGGGATCTGTTTTAAATGTCAGTGTGTATGTGGGGAGAGGTGGGGGGTATTGTGACCGAAGCATGAGTGGTTTTTAAAAGCTCCTCAAGTGATTCTAATGTGCAGCCAGTGTGGAGAACCTTTGATCAATATGCTGATGACTCCCAATTCTATATCACCAGATCCCAATGCTGTGCTCCACATGCTGACTGGATCTCTCCTTCCTGATGTCCAGAAAAATAATAAACACCTCAAACACCAACATATCAAAATAGGACACCATTACGTCCATTGCCCTCCCCCAAATCCTTCAAACTATAATTACTGGACTTACTTCTGACATTTTGCTATTTGTTTTCCATATGTCTTATATATAGTTTTTGTTCCTCAATTCATTATGGCCTTTTTTTGTGTCTGATTTTTTGTAGTGTATCATTTTGATTCACTTCTCATTTCTTATTCTATATATGTTTTTAGTTATTTTCTTAGTGGTTACTTTGGGGATTACAATTAACATCTTCAGTTTATAGCAAGCTAGTTTGAATTAATAATAACTTAGCTTCAATAATATAAAAAATTCTTTTCCTATGCAGCTCCATCCCTCCTCCTCTATGTTGTTATTGTCACAACTTACATCTCTATATATTGTGTGCCCATTAACATGGAATTATAATTTTTGTTCTATGTATTTGTATTCTAAATCATAAAGAAAAAAAAGAAAACTTCCAAACCAAAAGTACAATAATAGTGGCTTTTATACTTAGCTATGTAGTTACCTCTACCCGTGTTCTTTATTTCTTCATATGACTTTGAATTACTATCTAGCCTGAAGGATTCCATTTAGGATTTCTTATAAGACAGGTTTACTGGCAATGAACTTCCTCAGCTTTTGTTTATCTGGGAATGTCTTAAGTTCACCTTAATTTTTAAAGGGTAGTTTTGCAGGATATCAAATTTTGGTTGAGAGGTTTTTCTTTTTTTCTTTCAACACTTTAAATATATCAACCCACTGCCTCCTGGCCTCCATGGTTTCTGAAGAGAAATTGGCTGTTAATTTTTATTAGGATCCCTTGTCTGTGACCAGTTGCTTCTCTCTCTGCTTTCCTGATTCTCTCTTTATCTTTGTCATTTGACAGTTTGATTATGTGTCTTGGTGTGGAATTTCTTTGAGTTTAACCTTCTTGGAATTTGTTCACCTTCTTTGAGATGTAGATTCATGTATTTCCTCAAATTTTGGAAGTATTTGGCCATTATTTCCTCAAATATACTTTCTGCCACTTTCTCTTTCTCCTCTCCTTCTAGGACTCCCATTATGCATCTGTTGGTATACTTGATAGTGTCTCACATACTTATGATGTCCTATTCATTTCTCTTCATTCTTTTTTATTTTCTGATCCTCAGACTAGAAAATTTCAATGTATATATCTTCAGTTTCATTAATTCTTTCTTCTACTTTCTCAAATCTGCTGTTCTGCATTTGGCTAACACTGCTGGGGAGGCTACTCCAACTCTGAGAAAATTCCAAGAGGTGTAAAAAAAAAAAAAAAGGCAATCCTCTGAGCTGATTCCTCTTTTTCCACAAAGAAATTCAATACCTATGTACTGACCAGTCAAAACATACAATCACAATTCTTTGAGAACAAAATCCATATTTTCCCCCTCCCAGCACCAGCAAGCCACACTAGGAATATATTGAGCCACTGTCCCCATGGCTATCCCCAAGCTAAGGAGTGGGGGATGGTAGGCAGTTCAGTAAAAATGCCACAAACTCTCTTACCAAAATGTAGTAGCTTCTTTCTTCATTTAGCACTACTTATTATAAGTTTTTATTAGATTCCAGAGTTCAGAAAAGGTTGAACTGATGGGTTTTGCTAGGTTAATCGTTGCATTAGTGGAGAGATGGGTTTTTGAAATTCCCTACTCTGCCAATTTTTATAATGTCCCTTTTTTCTTAATCAAAATTTTTGTAGAATTTTTTATAATTTATCCTTTCATTTAACTTTAATTTTTTCCCAAGTGCATATAAAACCCAAATGGGATAGTTTTTGTAATTTATCTCTTAATTTGGGAAGAAGTTATACTTTTATTAGGTTGAACCTTTCTATTCAGCAACATAGTGTACTTCCCTATTCTATCCTTCATTAACTTCTTTTACGTGAATCCTGTTCCTTTCTAGGTAAATTTATTCCTGGATGTCTTAAGATGTTGTCACTATTCTGCACTGAATTTTTCCTTTTTACTTTCTGAGTGATGATGATTATTACTGCTATAAAATTTTAAAGCTATTGATATTTGTATTTTTTTCTTGCATATGTGACCTTACCAAAGTCTCTTCTTAGTTTTAACAGGTTTTTGTAAACTTTCTTGGGTGTTCTATTATACATTATATTATCTGCATATAAAGGTAATTTTGTCTCCTGTATTAAATGTTTATAATATTTTCACATCCTTCTCTTATTACATTAGTCATAACCTTAAAACTGAATAATAGAGCTGATAATGGCATTCTTGATTTTAATGGTAGTGGGTCCAGTATTTCACAATTTATTATGATATTTATTATTGATT
The DNA here is from genome assembly GCF_011762595.2 of Tursiops truncatus. Classification (NCBI taxonomy): domain Eukaryota; kingdom Metazoa; phylum Chordata; class Mammalia; order Artiodactyla; family Delphinidae; genus Tursiops; species Tursiops truncatus. The sequence goes on from NC_047055.1 coordinate 34,308,957, forward strand.
TGAGGTAAATAGTCTTTTGTGTATAGGTAGTTTACTTCTGTTCCAATTTTACTTAGTTTTTTAAATAAATAGGTGCTGAATTATATCAATTTTTTTCATCTGCTGATATAATCATGTTTTCATTCCTTTAAGTGGTTGACTTATTTACTAAATGTATTGGAAATTTTCTCATATTGAACCCTGCTTGCACGCTTAGGATAAGTTCCACTTGGTCATAATGTATTATTCTTCAATTCACTTCTGCTTTTCATTTGCCAATATTTTATTTAGAATTTTTAGAATTATTTTCAGGGTTGAAATTGGTCTATAGTTTTCATTTTGGAGTATCATTATCAGGTTTTGGCACTAAGATTATCCTACGAGTAAAGTAAGTCAGAAAGAGAAAGACAAATACCGTATGCTAACACATATATATGAAATCTAAGAAAAAAAAATGTCATGAAGAACCTAGGGGTAAGACGGGAATAAAGACACAGACCCTACTGGAGAATGGACATGAGGATATGGGGAGGGGGAAGGGTAAGCTGGGACAAAGTGAGAGAGTGGCATGGACATATATACACTACCACATGTAAAATAGATAGCTAGTGGGAAGCAGCTGCATAGCACAGGGAGATCAGCTTGGTGCTTTGTGACCACCTGGAGGGGTGGGATAGGGAGGGTGGGAGGGAGGGAGACGCAAGAGGGAAGAGATATGGGAACATATGTATATATATAATTGATTCACTTTGTTATAAAGCAGAAACTAACACACCATTGTAAAGCAATTATACTCCAATAAAGATGTAAAAAATAAAAGATTATGCTAGCTCTGTAGAATTAATTGAGGAGTGTTCTTCCTTTTTCTATAATCTGAAAATAGTTTTAATATCAAGATAACCATTTACATTTTTTAAATTCTATATACAAATATGAAACCACTTGAGGTGAATGACTTTTACGTAATTTTTTTTAACTTATTTTTTTTTACAGCAGGTTCTTATTAGTCATCCATTTTATACACATCAGTGTATACATGTCAATCCCAATCTCCCAATTCATCACACCACCACCACCCATGACTGCCGCTTTCCCCCCTTGGTGTCCATAAGTTTTTCTCTACTTCTGTGTCTCAATTTCTGCTCTGCAAACCAGTTCATCTGTACCATTTTCTAGGTTCCACATATATGCATTAATATACGATATTTGTTTTTCTCCTCCTGACTTAATTCACTCTGTATGACAGTCTCTACATGCATCCACGTCTCTACAAATGACCCAATTTCGTTCCTTTTTATGGCTGAGTAATATTCCATTGTATATATGTACCACATCTTCTTTACCATTCATCTGTCAATGCGCATTTAGGTTGCTTCCAAGAACTGGCTATTGTAAATAGTGCTGCAATGAATATTGGGGTGCCTGTATCTTTCTGAATTATGGTTTTCTCTGGGTATATGCCCAATAGTGGGATTGCTGGGTCATATGGTAATTCTATTTTAAGTTTCTTAAGGAACCTCGATACTGTTCTCCATAGTGGCTGTATCAATTTACATTCCCACCAACAGTGCAAGAGGATTCCCTTTTCTCCAAACCCTCTCCAGGATTTGTTGTTTGTAGATTTTCTGATGACACCCATTCTAACCGGTATACGGTGATACCTCATTGTAGTTTTGATTTGCATATCTCTAATGATTAGTGATGTTGAGCAGCTTTTCATGTGCTTCTTGGCTATCTGTATGTCTTCTTGGAGAAATGTCTACTTAGGTCTTCTGCCCATTTTTGGATTGGGTTGTTTGTTTCTTTAATATTGACCTGCATGAGCTGTGTATATATTTTGCAGATTAATCCTTTGTCCATTGATTCGTTTGCAAATATTTTCTCCCATTCTGAGGGTTGTCTTTTCATCTTGTTTATGGTTTCCTTTGCTGTGCAAAAGCTTTGAAGTTTCATTAGGTCCCATTTGTTTATTTTTGTTTTTATTTCCATTACTCTAGGAGATGGATGAAAAAAGAACTTGCTGTGATTTATGTCAAAGAGTGTTCTTCCTATGTTTTCCTCTAAGAGTTTTACAGTGCCCGGTCTTATATTTAGGTCTCTAATCCATTTTGTCTTTATTTTTGTGTATGGTGTTAGGGAGTGTCCTAATTTCATTCTTCTACAGGTAGCTGTACAGTTTTCCCAGCACCACTTATTGAAGAGAGTGTCTTTTCTCCATTTTATATCCTTGCCTCCTTTGCCATAGATTAGTTGACCATAGGTGCATGGGTTTATCTCTGGGCTTTCTATCCTTTTCCATTGATCTGTATTTCTGTTTTTGTGCCAGTACCATATTGTCTTGATTACTGTAGCTTTGTAGTATAGTCTGAAGTCAGGGAGTCTCATTCCTCCAGTTCTGTTTTTTCCCCTCAATACTGCTTTGGCTATTCAGGGTCTTTTGTATCTCCATACAAATTTTAAGATTTTTTGTTCTAGTTCCGTAAAAAATACCATTGCTAATTTGATAGGGATTGCATTGAATTGGTAGATTGCTTTGGGTAGTAGAGTCATTTTCACAATATTGATTCTTCCAATCCAAGAACATGGTATATCTCTCCATCTGTTGGTATCATCTTTAATTTCTTTCATCAGTGTCTTATAGTTTTCTGCATACAGGTCTTTTGTCTCCCTAGGTAGGTTTATTCCTAGGTATTTTATTATTTTTCTGGCAATGGTAAATGGAAGTGTTTCCTTAATTTCCCTTTCAGATTTTTCATCATTAGTGTACAGGAATGCAAGAGATTTCTGTGCATTAATTTTGTATCCTGCAACACTACCAAATTCATTGATTAGCTCTAGTAGTTTTCTGGTGGCATCTTTAGGATTCTCTATGTATAGTATCATGTCATCTGCAAACAGTGACAGTTTTACTTCTTCTTTTCCAATTTGTATTCCTTTTATTTCTTTTTCTTCCCTGATTGCCATGGCTAGGACTTCCAAAACTATGTTGAATCATAGTGGTGAGAGTGGACCTCCTTGTCTTGTTCCTGATCTTAGAGGAAATACTTTCAGTTTTTCACCATTGAGAAAGATGTTTGCTGTGGGTTTGTCGTATATGGCCTTTATTATGTTGAGGTAGGTTGCCTCTATGCCCACTATCTGGAGAGTTTTTATCATAAATGGTGTTGAATTTTGTCAAAAGCTTTTTCTGCATGTATCGAGGTGATCATGTGGTTTTGATTCCTCAATTTGTTAATATGGTGTATCACATTGATTGACTTGCATATATTGAAGAATCCTTGCATCTCTGAGATAAATCCCACTTGATCGTGGTGTATCATCCTTTTAATGTGTTGTTGGATTCTGTTTGCTAGTATTTTGTTGAGGATTTTTGCATCTATATTCATCAGTGATATTGGTCTGTAATTTTCTTTTTTTGTAGTATCTTTGCTTTTGGTATTCAGGGTGATGGTGGCCTCATAGAATGAGTTTGGGAGTTTTCTTTCCTCTGCAATTTTTTGGAAGAGTTTGAGAAGGATGGGTGTTAGCTCTTCTCTAAATGTTTGATAGAATTCACCTGTAAAGCCATCTGGTCCTGGACTTTTGTTTGTTGGAAGATTTTTAATCACAGTTTCAATTTCATTACCTGTGATTTGTCTGTTCATATTTTCTATTTCTTCCTGGTTCAGTCTTGGAAGCTTATACCTTTCTAAGAATTTGTTCATTTCTTCCAGGTTGTCCATTTTATTGGCATAGAGATGCTTGTAGCAGTCTCTTAGGATGCTTTGTATTTCTGCGGTGTCTGTTGTAACTTTTCCTTTTTCATTTCTAATTTTATTGATTTGAGTCCTCTCCCTCTTTTTCTTGATCCGTCTGGCTAATGGTTTATCAGTTTTGTTTATCTTCTCAAAGAATCAGCTTTTAGTTTTATTGTTCTTTGCTATTGTTTTCTTTGTTTCTATTTCATTTACTTCTGCTCTGATCTTGATGATTTCTTTCCTTCTGCTAACTTTGGGTTTTGTTTGTTCTTCTTTTCTAGTTCCTTTAGGTGTAAGGTTAGATTGTTTACTTGAGATCTTTCTAGTTTCTTGAAGTAGGCTTGTATGGCTATAAACTTCCCTCTTAGAACTGCTTTCCTGCAACCCATCGGTTTTGGGTCATGGTGCTTTCATTGTCATTTGTCTCTAGGTATTTTTTGATTTCCTCTTTGATTTCCTCAGTGATCTCTTGGTTAATCAGTAATGTACTGTTTAAACTCCATGTGTTTGTGTTTTTTTTATGTTTTTCCCCTGTAATTCATTTCTAATCTCATAGTGTTGTGGTCAGAAAAGATGCTTGGTATAATTTCAATTTTCTTAAATTTACTGAGGCTTGATTTGTGACCCAAGATGTGATCTATCCTGGAGAATGTTCCATGCACACTTGAGAAGAAAGTGTAATCTGATGTTTTTGGATGGAATGCCCTATAAATATCAATTAAGTCTATCTGGTCTCTTGTGTCATTTAAAGCTTATGTTTCCTTACTAGTTTTCTGTTTGGATGATCTGTCCATTGGTGTTAATGAGGTGTTAAAGTCCCCCACCATTATTGTGTTACTGTTGATTTCCTCTTTTAGAGCTGTTAGCAGTTGCCTTATGTATTGAGGTGCTCCTATGTTGGTTGCATATATATTTATAATTGTTATATCTTCTTCTTGGATTGATCCCTTGATCATTACATAATGTCCTTCCTTGTCTCTTGTAACATTCTTTATTTTAAAGTCTATTTTATCTGATATGAGTATTGCTACTCCAGCTTTCTTTTGATTTCCATTTGCATGGAATATCTTTTTCCATCCCCTCACTTTCAGTCTGTATGTGTCCCTAGGTCTGAAGTGGGTCTCTTGTAGTCAGCATATATATGGGCCTTGTTTTTGTATCCATTCAGCAAGCCTGTATCTTTTGGTTGGAGCATTTAATCCATTCACGTTTAAGGTAATTATCAATATGTATCTTCCTATGACCATTTTCTTAATTGTTTTGTTTTTGTTATTGTAGGGACTTTTCTTCTCTTGTGTTTCCCACTTAGAGAAGTTCCTTTAGCATTTGTTGTAGAGCTGGTTTGGTGGTGCTGAATTCTCTTAGCTTTGGCTTGTCTGTAAAGCTTTTGGTTTCTCCATTGAATCTGAATGAGAACCTTGCCTGGTAGAGTAATCTTGGTTGTAGGTTCTTCCCTTTCATCACTTTAAGTATATCATGCCACTCCCTTCTGGCTTGTAGAGTTTCTGCTGAGAAATCACCTGTTAACTTTATGGGAGTTCCCTTGTATGTTATTTGTTGTTTTTCCCTTGCTGCTTTCAATAATTTTCCTTTGTCTTTAATTTTTGCCAATTTGATTACTGTGTGTCTCAGTGTGTTTCTCCTTGGGTTTATCCTGTATGGGACTCTCTGTGCTTTCTGTACCTGGGTGCCTATTTCCTTTCCCATGTTAGGGAAGTTTTCGTCTATTATCTCTTCAAATATTTTCTCGGGTCCTTTCTCTCTCTCTTCTCCTTCTGGGACCCCTATAATGTGAACGTTGTTGAGTTTAATGTTGTCCCAGAGGTCTCTTAGGCTGTCTTCATTTCTTATGATTCTTTTTTCTTTATTCTGTTGCGCAGCAGTGAATTCCACCATTCTGTCTTCCAGGTCACTTATCCGTTCTTCTGCCTCAGTTATTCTGCTATTGATTCCTTCTAGTGTAGTTTTCATTTCACTTATTGTATTGTTCATCTGTGTTTGTTTGTTCTTTAAGTCTTCTAGGTCTTTGTTAAACATTTCTTGCATCTTCTCGATCTTTGGTTCCATTGTTTTTCCGAGGTCCTGGATCATATGCACTCTCATAATTCTCAATTCTCTTTCTGGAAGATTGCCTATCTCCATTTCATTTAGTTGTTTTTCTGGGGTTTTATCTTGTACCTTCATCTGGTACATAGCCCTCTGCCTTTATGCCTTGTCTATCTTTCTGTGAATGTGGTTTTTGTTCCACAGGCTGCAGGATTGTAGTTCTTCTTGCTTCTGCTGTCTGCCCTCTCGTGGATGAGGCTAAGAGGCTTGTGGAAGTTTCCTGATGGGAGGAACTGGTGGTGGGCAGAGCTCAGTAAAACTTTAATCCGCTTGTCTGCTGATGGGTGGGGCTGGGTTCCCTCCCTGTTGGTTGTTTGGCCTGAGGCAACCCAACACTGGAGCCTAGCTGGGCTCTTTGGTGGAGCTAATGGTGGACTCTGGGAGGGCTCATGTCAAGGAGTACTTCCCAGAACTTCTGCTGCCAGTGTCCTTGTCCTCACGGCGAGGCACAGCCACCCCCCACCTCTGCAGGAGACCTCCAACACTAGTAGGTAGATCTGGTTCAGTCTCCTATGGGGTCACTGCTCCTTCCCCTGGGTCCCAATGCACACACTACTTTGTGTGTGCCCTCCAAGAGTGGAGTCTCTGTTTCCCCCAGTCCTGTCAAAGTCCTGCAGTCAAATCCCACTAGCCTTCAAAGTCTGAATCTCTAGGAATTCCTCCTCCCATTGCCAGACCCCCAGGCTCAGAAGCCTGACATGGGGCTCAGAACCTTCACTCCAGTGGGTGGACTTCTGTGATATAAGTGTTCTCCAGTTTCTGAGTCACCCACCCAGCAGTTATGGGATTTGATATTATTGTGATTGTGCCCCTCCTACTGTCTCACTGAAGCCTCTCCTTTGTCTTTGCATGTGGGGTATCTTTTTTGGTGAGTTCCAGTGTCTTCCTGTTGATGATTGTTCAGCAGTTAGTTGTGATTCCGGTGTTCTCGAAAGAGGGAGTTCTACTTTGCCATCTTGAACCAATCTCCAGTCATTAGTCCACAGGTCCTACATTTGCTCACTCTTCTCAAGGCTTAAGGTCTCATCTCTTCAGTATCTTTTATTGCAATATTCGTTTTACTGTGGAATCCTGGAACCAAACCCACAATATCTCCAAAGTATGCATGAATGAGAAGTCCACAGGCTGACTGGCTTCAGGTGAAGCTTGATCCTACAACACAATATGTCATCAAGGACCCGTTTATTTCCTTCCCTCTGCTGTGCTTTCCTTGGTGTCTCTTGAGGCGAATGACTTTTAATTGGTAGATATTTCAAACTATTTTAATATCCTCTATGGTTATTAATATGCTCAGGTTTTCTATTTGTTTGTGGTTTAATTTTGGTAATTTTCCAGAAAATGCTATCACTTAGGTTGTGTTCAGCTTCTTGTAAGAGAAAAGCATGCCTAAAAGTGGGTTAACAAAAGGGGTTTTCATCTCACACAACTAGAAGTCTAGAGGTTGAGCAGCTCCCAGATTGGTTAATTCAATAGCTCAAAGACATCACAAAGGACCCAATTTATGCCATTCTCAATGTGGAGGCTGCATCTTTTAGGTTGGCTCTCTTCATAGTCCCCAGATGGCTACCAAAGTCTTTGGTGTCACATGCAAATGACAACATTCAGAGGCAAAAAGGGGAAATATTTCTTTTTTTTACATCTCTTTTTAAGAACAAAGTAACTTTTCCCAGAAGCCCTCTAGTACATCTCATTGGGTAGAATTGTACCAACTGCTCAAATCTAGGTAAATCACTGCCCAAAGAAATGGAATTACCAATATTGACTTAGTCTTAGACTAATTAAGTCTCTTTCCTTGAGGTGAAAGGGTGGCTTCTTGCCTAAGCACTTGGCTGCATGGAGGGGAGGAGGTTAAACATACAAGAAAAAGTAGAGCTTGGGACTTCTCTGGCGGTCCAGTGGTTAAGACTTCATGCTTCCAACGCAGCGGGTATGGGTTCAGTCCTTGGTTAGGGAACTAAGATCCCGCATGCCGTGTGTTGTGGAAAAAAAAAAAACAGAAAAGAAAAAGCAGAGCTCTACTGACAGAGCATTCCCCCATCTCTATCCTTACCACTGTTTCATGTAGTAATTTAATACGTATCTATTGAGAGCCTACTACGTGCCAGGTTTTGTATATAGAGTAGTAAACATGACAGATAAGGTTCTTGCTACTATGGAGTTTACATTTTGTTTGGGGGAACTAGATGTTAAAACAATAAACAAAAATGTGAGTATTTCAAATAGTAATAAGTTCTTCAAGAAAATCAAGTCTGTATGATAAGAAGAGGGTGACATGAAGGGACTTGCTCCATTAGAAATGTGTTCTTGGGAGGCTTACTGAAAAGATGACATTTGATCTGAAATCTACATGATAAGAAGGAAACTGAAGGTCTAGTAGAAGAGTATTATAGGCAGTGAACCAACCACATGCGCTAAGGTCCCAAGGTGATCACGTGCTTGAGAGTTTTGAAGAATAGAAAGACAGCCAATGTTCTATTAAAATGAGGTAAATGGACCTAGAGACCGTCATACAGAGTGAAGTAAGTCAGAAAGAGAAAAACAAATACCGTATGCCAACACATATATATGGAATCTAAAAAAAAAAAATGGTTCTGAAGAACCTAGGGGCAGGACAGGAATAAAGACGCAGACGTAGAGAACGGACTTGAGGACACAGGGAGGGGGAAGGGTAAGCTGGGACGATGTGAGTGGCATGGACTTATATACACCACCAAATGTAAAACAGATAGCTAGTGGGAAGCAGCCACATAGCACAGGGAGATCAGCTCGGTGCTTTGTGTCCACCTAGAGGGGTGGGATAGGGAGGGTGGGAGGGAGACGCAAGAGGGAGGAGATATGGGGATATATGTTTATCTGATTCACTTTGTTATACAGCAGAAACTAACACACCATTGTAAAGCAATTATACTCCAATAAAAATAAAATACCATTGTGTTTTATATACCCACACCTGAGCACCTGCTGTGTCCGTCATCTAGAATGACCATCCTTACGTTGCTGTCTAGCAAACTCTTACCAACCCTTTAAGACATAGCTCAAATATTTCTCTTCAATTTTCTCCCCAGGTAGAGTTAAACACTTCCTCCTACTATATAGTGTGCCTACTATATATTAGACTCCGTATCAGACCATAGTACATTTAACTTATTTTCATTCTTATCCCTCCCTCTGGACTTGGAAATGTTTAAAGACAAGGGCTATGTCATTTATATATGTATATCTGTATTCCCTACCGCCAAGTGTTCTGGCCATGACAAATACTAGTTGCATAACAAGTATTAAACTGAAACATCGAATATCTACTATTCTTGGCACTATTATAAGCATCATGGAGCATACAAAATAATCTACCTTCATTGAAGCAGTTCAGAATGTGGACTCTAGAGTCAGAAGCTTGGCTCTTAACCCCTTCCCAACACTTCCTAGCTATGTGAACTTAAGCAAATTACTTAACCTCTCTGTGCCTCAGGTTCCTTATCTGTGAGGTGGGAGATAATAATGGTAACTGCCTGAAAGTGAGGAATAATTTAAATAATGTATGTGAAGCACACACAATATCTGGCACATGATAAGTGCTTCATGTTAATTTATTATTTCTAAATTAATGAAATTATTGGATTGATAAGATTTATACAAATGAAAAGCATAATACTACAAACACACCACTACGCAGGATGGTCTAAAGTGCCTTTTGAAACAAGATATTATGGTGTCTTGATCTTGCTGAATGAGAAATGAAGAAAAAATCAGCGACAGTGTAATCTGTCTTGGCCTGACCATTCTAGAGAACCGTGTTCATTTCTGAGCAGCAAACTTTAAGAAGAACGAAGTACAGTATAACTAGAATCAGACCACTAGGATGCTTATAATTCTAGAGAAGGGGTGACTCCTGGGGGCAGAGAGAAACCTGAGAGCTGAAATCAAACACGTGAAGGACTGTTATATAGAAGAAAGGAGAGCTTTGCTCAATACTGCTCTAGAGAGCAGATCTAGGGCCATGGAATAGAAGCTGTAGATGGGTGATTTCAGCGGGACATAAACCAGCGTTTGCTGAATGTCAGCACTCACCATGAAGGTGAGAAAGTGGTGAGTTTCTCATCAGTGGAGGTGCTCATGAAGTGAACAATCACTTAACAAGGATATTGTCAAGGGGGCTTTTTCACTGGACAGGGGATTATTCTAGATGACCTTTGAGGTCCCTTGCAGGAGGCTCAAGATCTGGACCTTTCTGGGAAAGATTAGTGTTACTACATTAAAATTAGGAAGTTCTAAAAGTGGTATTCTTAAAGGAGTCAAAATGCTCTCGAAATCAACACACACACACACACACACACACACACACACACACACACGTACCTACACATAATCTTCCTCTGACCAGCCCACCCCTGTGGCTACGTGCATGAAGTTTCCACTTTAGTCACTCATTGGATTGGGCATTCAAGGTTCTTGTTCAAATGTAATTTTTTACTAGATGAGGTATGGCTTTAAGCAACCTAGCTGTTATCATCGTCTTCTATCACAGTGCCTGGTACACATTCATTGAATGTTTATTATCCACTTGAGATTGTACAAGTTTATCAAATTAAACTGACTTTCCTTAAAGGACTCTGAAGAGATGGACAAGGAGACAGATAAGCTTGGATAAGGGCAAGACGTCACAAGGGTTTCACCATTCAAACTCAATCCTCATGGCACAGAGGGCAAGCCACACACAGATCCCATGTCCATTTTTTTAGTTACATGGGAAGCCAGGCTTTCCTTCTCACAGACAAAGTCCTGAGCTGGGCAACGATCTGGGCTGGGATTTGGTGAGAATACTTTGCATCCTGGCCTTCTGCCCGGCCCATTGATGTAGCTCTTTAAATCGCATCATTTAAAACCACAAATGTCACAGATCCCATTAGACAAACTCCTCTGGCTAGCAGCACAGAAAGGAAGGAACACGATAAGCCCCCTGAGGCAGCCTGATTGACCATTCCTAATCTTTCATGCTTGGGGGACTACACTGGGAGTAGGGTTCACTCGTAGAATGGCACGAAGTGCTGGCTGGTTTCATTTCATTCAGTTAAGCATACACCTCAAGGCCAGTGCATAATGATGGGAAAGCCAGCCTCACCTCCTGGCTTAGGTTAATGGCAGATGAGTGCAGTCTGCCAAGTAGAAAGGTAAAGGGTGATGGAAGGGAAACTCCCCTATAATCCATCTTCAAGAGATGCCAGAAATTCCATCATTAGTTACTCATTCCCAAAATAATGACAGAGTAGGACTAATAGCAAGCATATGGAGAAAGAATTAGCCTCAGAGCTTGCAGCAAGGCTAAAGCTGTAAGTGAGGGTCAAATGGCGCCAGCTTTGGGGATTGGCAGAGGGCAGGAAACTAGGCAAAGTCATTAGACATTTAAAGAAGCCTGCATGTAGACAAACTATATAGGGAACCCATTTTTACATCACTCTCAGCGTGTAGTGTAGAGGTGGGCATGAAACCATAAAAGGCCTCTCCTTTCCCCTCCATCACATCTTTCATGTCCTACTAAACATACATCTCTTTACTCCCAAGGCCACAGCAACTTTCCTAATCAAGGAATCCACATTAAGGTGCTATTAGCTATTGGCCACATGATTTATTTTTCCTTCCAGGGGTAGTTTTAGAGATGTAGTGCCTTAAAGCAAAGGAGTGAGTCTCTAATAGTACATCTCAGGCAAACTTCTGGAGGAAAGATTTTTCTTCTCTACAGAGGAATACCATGAGGCTTCTCATAACACAGCCCGCTGGACACGCAATGGACCAGATTAATTTCAAATGCAAGAGGTGAAAAGTGACACTAGACTCTGAATTGACTATATATCATCCAATCATATTCACTTCAAGTCACAAATTTCCAGTGATTTTACTGTCCTCTCTCTTTGCTACTGTCACCCACACATCTGGCATAGAGTGAGAGTTCAAAGAATGGTACTTTTTGTTGCTTTCATTATTATTACTATCAGAAGCAGTACTAGTATTAGTGCTGCCCCAGTACCTGGCACAGTGCCCAGGGCATATTAATTATTCAGAACTGTAATAATTATTTTATTGCACTGGCTCCTGGCATAGTGCCTGGCACACAATAGGGCACCGATTGAGTTAGTTCCCTTTGTTCTCACCTTTCCCTGGGATACATTTGCCTTTGGTTTCCCCCCAAGCCGCACCTTGCTAAAGTGGGCACAGACCTTCCTGTAGCAATAATGCTTAGCCCAGCACCACAAGTGACACCATATGAGAAGACATCTAGCCTTCTCCTCCATGTTAGCCCCTTAAGTGGCAAATGGGCAACAGGTGCCTATGGTCATTTTTTTTTATATGGGGAAAGTGAGGTTTTGAGCTATTGCCTTATAATTTTAGTTTACCTCTAGTCCCTGTATCCTATTATAGCCTTAAAAATATGCCCCCACCACTATCTCCCAACTAGGCTATGATCAATCTCACCACCTTTGTTCGTGTGGTACCTGAACTACCCTCATATTTTTACACTAAATTCGTCCTCCAAGGACTGGGTAACAGCTACCTTCTCCATGAAACGTTCTCTGAGACTTCCAGCTTCACACAGCCCTTTCTGAAACCCCAAAGCATCAAATCAGTAGCACACAATTTAGCCCTTCATTCTGTAGCTGCACCAACCTCCTCAGCTAGATTGTATTTGCTCGTCAAACATCCATCTGTTGAGCACCCGTCATGTTCCAGAGCCTGTGTAAGTGCTAGGAAGGCAGGAATCAAGGTACTCCTACCCGAATGGCAGGAAGACAAACACGCAGTTGAGTGACATTGGAGAAATGTGATCTGAGTGCCAGTGGGGAACTCAGAGGGAGATTGGCTAACTTTCTGAGGGTCTTGGGGGAAGGCTTCACGGAGAAGGGGACCTATGAGCAAGGTGCTGAAGTAGAGAGAAGTTAGTTAAGTGGAGAAGGTGGGATGAAGCCACATGCAAACGCATGGTCATGAAAGGGCAACTCAGAGAACATGACTCAGTACGGCTAGAACTTGGGGAGAGATGGAGAGAGATGAGAGAATATCATGGAAGGTTTACTCATTCATTCATCAAATATGTATCCAGGGTGTGAAAAACAGGACAGATGCAACTGCACTTGAGCTTTAAAGCAAATTGGACTGAACAGACGATTACCCAGGAAGACAAAGAAATATGTCTATGTAACTAGAAATTCTGATTAGCATCAAGAAGGAAGAGAAAAGGTTCCAATGGAGAGAAGAATATGAAGGAACTACTTTATAATACAGGGTAGTTAATTAGGGCTTCTCTGAAGGGGTGGCATTTTGTTGAGGCTTGAAAGATGAAAAGAGCTGGAGAAGAGTATTCCAGGAGGTGATCCAAGGTCTTGAGGTGGGAGAAAGCTTGGCATGTTGGAAGAATCAAAAGAAGCTCCACAGGGCTAAATAATAGTGGATAAGAGTGTAAGAGTGGCTTAAGATGACATTGGAGAGGTAAAGCACAAGCCAAAACCTAGTAGAGCTCAGAAAGGAGTGTTGATTTCATCACAAGAGCAGCGGGATACTAACCAAGGAGAGTGAAATGGGATCAGATTTGTGGTTCACAGGATAACTTGGGGGTGGTGTGGAAGACGATCTGGACGGGGAGAGAATGGAGTCAGGATAACTAATTATAAGGAGGTGGAATGGTCCAGGTGAGAGAGAATGAAGGCAGGGACCTTTTCTTTCTTCTGTTCCAAAAGTGACTAGCTCAGTGCTAGGCACATGGAAGGCTTCCACTGTGTTCATATTGATTAATTAAATAAATATAAACTGAATTGGGTTGTTGAGTCTCTTTTCAGGAGGTCACACTGTCCCTTCTTTCTCCTCCCTTTTTTCTTTATAACGGAGACAAGGAGGCATTCTACAATTAGTATTATTAAAGTAATTTGCTGTTTAGTGACAAATGCTTCCTCTAAACGCCACTTTCCTTTAGTCATTGCTGAGTTACTTCAAAGTAGCACAAGAAAATATCAGTGCTTCTCAAGACAGCCAAGCAGCACTCTGCTCTCCTGAGAGTTGGATGTAGAGAGAAATTTGTCATTTGGGCCTGTTCAGGGCAAGAGGCAACACTAACCTTCAAATACCAACTTCCCAGAAGATCACAAGCACATGAATTGCAAATGCCACTTGGTATAATATATGCCTCTCACTCTGCCAAAGCAGAGATATAATTACCTGGAAGAGTAAGGCAAATGTTTGTGGAAGCTGCATGTCTTCATCTTCTCTTATATCCAGGAGATGAGACAAGAGGCCCTTTATCACATTTCCATTTCTTTTTGCTGGCAAAACAGTTCGGTAATGAAAGACACTTAAATGGGTTCATCCAAACTCAGCCTCCAGAGGGTTCTGGAGGTCCCAAGGATGGTAGGGAAAGGAGAGTCAATCACCTAATGGGTCTGAGCCGCATCTTCTCCCATGGGGAGGGTAACCATTCCCATCTTATAGGGCTAGTACAAGGAGTCAATGAGGAATGTGCATGAATTTACTCTGCAACCTACAAGGCAAGAGCTCTATACTGTGATTCATCCTATGCAATTAATGGCAAAGTCTGCCTTTTATTCTTGGTCTCCCAGAGAAAGTTAAACATATTGTAGGAACTCAATAATAGGTTTTGCTTTGAAATCACTTCTGTTAAAATCTGGCTTTAGATGTGGTACATGTAAAACAGGCCGTTCACTTCTCATAATTGAATCAGACAGATTCTCATATCTGTCAGCTGCTTGGTTTAGAATCATGGAGGAGAAAAATCATGTGGGCAGAGGGGGTAGTGGCTTAATCTGTTGGAGTCAATACCCCTTCCCCAGTGAGCAGCAATAAGAATGTTTCAGTTAGCACTACAGCAGTGTTTCAGTCCAGGATCTGCATCTGGGGCAGCTGCAAATGTAATCCTACAAACTAGCACAGGCCCACAGGCCCGGGGTCCAAAGGAAACTGGCCAAAGATGAGGTCCAACTTTGCATCACCAGTCAGAAGTAATATCACGAGTATTTCCAGACAGCAGAAGGGAAGGAAGAAACTAACTTGTGCCATGTCTCAGGAGGCTTCCTCTGGGCCAGTTGCTTTAATCAGTCATTGTCTCATTTAACTCCCACAGTAGCCTTGAGGTGGGAATTAGTGTTTAGTGTGGAGCCTGGCACAATTAGTATTATTAATATCGATAAGCTTAATAATAATAAACTGAAACACCGTGAGCTTGAGTAACTTACCTAAGGTCGCAGACCTGGTAAAGCCAGGATTTGAACCCATGTCTTTCTGACCCAGAAGCCAGGGCTTTTTCTGCTATACTCCTTTGCAAGAGGAGAAAGATTGTGGCTTTAAAACAGGTGAGGATTTTCCAAGTCATTAGCAAGGCTGCCTCCATAACTGGCCACTTGAGACCTGCAGGTATCTAAGAATATCTTTGGTCTCCCTCTCTCTCCTCATTCAGGTTTCTAAATTGCTATGAACCATGGCCCAGCTGTACTACAAAAGGGTCAACTACTCACCCTACAGAGACCGAATCCCCCTGCAAATTGTGAGGGCTGAGACGGAGCTCTCTGCAGAGGAGAAGGCCTTCCTCAGTGCCGTGGAGAAGGGGGACTACGCCACTGTGAAGCAGGCCCTCCAGGAGGCCGAGATCTACTACAATGTCAACATCAACTGCATGGACCCACTGGGCCGGAGCGCCCTGCTCATTGCCATTGAGAATGAGAACCTGGAGATCATGGAGCTACTGCTGAACCACAGCGTGTACGTCGGTGACGCATTGCTCTACGCCATCCGCAAGGAAGTGGTGGGCGCTGTGGAGCTTCTGCTCAGCTACAGGCGGCCCAGTGGAGAGAAGCAGGTAAGAAGCCCCCACAGCCGGGGAGGTAGCCAGGGACAACAGAGCACCGCAGGGTCAGAAGCCTTGAAACTAAGGAAGGTTATAGGCGGGCTGCAGTTGAGAAGCCCTATCATGGCAGCCCTCTGCTCTCAAGAATAGCATCAGTGATCTCAGGTGGGATCTTAGAGCTACCCCACATGGCCCACACTGAGTTTTACTCATTTGCTTTTTCCTTATTAGTACTTGCCCATATACCTTCAACACTCGACCTAAAAGCATCTTCTCTGTTTCCAGAACAGTCAAGCTCCTTCTACCCCCCCTACCCCCTGCTCCACATCTTCATTTCCTTCCTCACTGAAAGGGGGGACAAGGAGAAACCAAACACAGACCTGAGCTTTCCCCTGCTCACCCACTCTCTCCTGAAGAAGGACGGGAGGCCCTTCAACTTGAGTGCCACGGCACAGATGCAAATGGATACAGGGGCCTACACACCTCTCCAGTTCCACTCACGTGAATGCATTCCACCCTCAGACGTTCAGGGGTTTGCCTCTGTGATTCTCCTGTCCTCTGAGGCACCTAGGTTTAACACGCTGGAGTCATCTCCGAGTCCTTCCTCTGCCCTGTCTCCATGCTCCATCCCCAAGCCCTGCGAGTTCTTCCTTCCCAATATCTTGTATTGATACATACTGAACAATGATACTGGCTTATTCTTTCCCAGATTGCATAACAATCCTGTCATTCCTGTCCATCCTTTCAGTGACTCCAATGTCTCTTCATTAGAAGAGAAACCAGCCCATGAAGCCTAGCACTGAATACCCTTCATTAATGGTCTTTTCTAGTCCTGTCTCGCCCTTAGTCCCTTCTAAACCCCTCAAGTTAGACAGGTCTCCACTGTCTCTCTTCCTTTGGAGCACAGTAGGCGCATGTAGTAGGAACAAAGAAAATACAGTCATCAAACATGGAATACCACAATACATTAAAAAGTAGAAATAGTACAAACCCAAACCAAAATTGCAAAGTGCTTAAAAAATACCGATAATGAAAACACTCAACATCAAATCGTATGGGACATGACCAAAGCTGGGTTTAAAGGGAATTAATAGCTTTAATACTTGCCTAGTTAAACAAGGAGGAATGAAAATAAGCTAGCTGATAACTCGCAGACTAGGAATTGGAATTGATAGAGCAGAAAGCAAGGTACTAGATTAAAAGTTCCTTGGGTAAAGGGCCTGAGTCAACATTTAACACAGTGCCAAGAGAGAAGAGACCTTATCTCTCTTCTTCACTGCTGTATCCCAGCACTGGGAAAGTGCCTGCAATATCAAAGGCACTCAGTAAATATTTATTTTATGAGTGAATAGCATGCATCCGCACTGTGCTAAGCATTTGACACGATTTAATCCTCTCAGCTACTCTGTTAGGCAGGCACTGTTATTACTGTCCCCATGATACTGATGAGACAAATTGAGCCACTGGATGGTTAAGTCAGTTGTTCAAGGTCACAATAAATGTCAGAGCCAGAATTCAAACCCAGGCAGCCTAGCTCCTAACCCCACCCGCTTAACCACTAGGCTATCCTGCTCTCCTGGAAGTCTGAGTTAAGTCTGAGAACTCCCAGCACAGGAGTTCCGAGACAGGATAGATGAGTGGAGGATGGATGACCTCTCTGGAAAGGACATGCCTATAGGATTTGGATATATAGCTAAGCAGAGAGGTGTAAGCATGTTCCCTACCCAGTCCACGTCTCCATCCCCATCACAACTGATTTGTTCTGGGCCCCTTTTCCCTAGAGCCCTGCTAAGTGTCTGAGTGATTTCATGTGCTAATCTGAACTAAGACTTACCCAGCTACTCTGCTCCATGATCTTGTCCGCCTCTGAGATTATGTAGCCATTGGCTCTACCCTTCACTTGACACCAGTCACACACTAATACATACTACTGGTCAGCCTTACTTGTATAAATGTTTAGTCTCTGTAACTAGATTGTTTCTTAAATGTGACGCATACTCTAATGGCCAACTGTTTGCATGCATCCCCCATCAGCACCTGACCCAGCGCCTAGTATATAATGGGTGATAAATTCTTGCTGATGAACAAGAAGGAGTCAAGTGTATCTCCCAGAAAAGCACATAGCTAGCTGCTTGAACAAGACATCCTGGACTTTCACATTCAATCCCATTTAGCTTCATACCTGTTTTGAAAGAGGGGAGAGCACAGAGGAAATTTGCAAAGATGGGACTAGCAATGGCAGCCCTATCTGAGTTTTGAAAGGAGGCCAAGTCCTTATTTGATGGCCAACCCTTTCTCCCATCTTTCCCCATTGCTCTGGCAAACGCTGAGGAAGAAAGGCGCCAGGTAAAGTCACTCGAAAGTACAATCTAAGGCATGACCTCCCCTGGATAGAAGCAGTGCTTACCTCACATGAAGCACCACTGGTAGAATGTCAGGCAGATGAAACCTGGGTGAAGCTACTGGGGACAGGCTGTTTTTCACCAAGGGCCTTTCAGACTCACTGCCTCCTTTGTCCGCCGTACATCATACTGAAGTCTCTTCAGCAGCCTTCTCCTCCCTTTCTCCTCTCTCCTAAACTCCACCACCGGCCGCTACTAAATTGCATTTTCTTCCATTGCTCTGACAATTTGCTGTGGTAAGTCATATATCAGTAACTATAACAACAGGCTGCCACAGTGCTGGAGCCCTGCCTCTCTGGGAGATAGAAACAAGATTTGCTTACCTGGGAGCAGTCAGGGATGTGAGCAAACACAGGACTCCTGAAGGACCTTGGGTCCAGCTGGGCAGGCTACTCCCAGGAAGGCACTCTTCACACACACAGAATCCAAACACCTGTCCCTTTTCATGGAGGCCCTCCCCCAGCTCGCCAAAGGATCGGGCACAGCTGACCTCCATCAATCTTGGGTGGATAAACTAGTCCCCTCTTTGGCTTTACTGAGCAAGGAGTTTGGCTTCAGGTTGGCAGTAAGACCCCCTCTGCCGTACCCTTACCCCAGCCCATCATGCTTTTCTTCCTCTTCTAGCCTATCAAAACTGCTCTCAGATAAAGACTGGAGGCTGGGTGTACATGGCTGACTCTGGCTTCAAGTATCATCACTCACATGGACACCTGCATTTTTAATAGGTACCAAATCTTAAAGTAAAAAGGGTGATGCTCTATCAGATAGAATTTCCTGCACCAGACAACAAGTAGAAGACTCCGTGCGTGTGTGCACGTGTGTGTTATTCTGTGGTCTTCTTGCTACTCCAGGAAACCGACCCTCTTGGAAGCACCCACTCCCTAACCACTACAGCCTATTTCCTTAGGGTTAGATGTTGGCCACCTGTGGGATTTGTGATTCCTTGGGGAAAACACTCAGATAGTTCTCATTATTCTCTGTAGTCTCTCAAAAAATTTTGGACTACAGAAGGTTTAATACCAGCCTATTGCTTGTCCATGAAACCTACCGCCTTTGGCCCACTGACTCTTGGAACCACTAGAGGAGCATCGTCAGCAGGGGGCGCAAATGCAGCTCCAATCCAGGGAGGAGTCTTGTGTCTGTCTATGGTCAAAACCAGCTCAAAGATGAAGCTTTGTGCATATGGAGAACTTGTCTAAATACAGATTCCTGAGCCCCAATCCATACCTACAGAATTAGAATCTTGGGGTTTGGGCCTGGAATCAGCATGTTAATAAGCCCACCCCCAACCCGTTTCTAGGTAAGAGGTCTATGTGACTCTCTGTATTCATCTCCTAGGGCTGCCATAACAAAGTACGGCGAACGGGGTGGCTTAAAAGAAATGTATTCTCACAGTTCAAGAGGCCAGAAGCCCGAAATGCAGGTGTTGACGGGCCTGGTTCCTTCTGGAGGCTCTAAGAATCTGTTCCATGCCGTGGCTTGTAGCTGCGTCACTTCATTCTCTGCCTCCGTCATTATATGGGGTTCTCCTCTGTGCCTTTCATCTGTGTGGTTGTGTCCAAATCTCCCTCTCCTATCTCTTATAAAGACACCAGCTGTTTGATTTAGGGCCCACCCTAATTCAGGACTAACTCATTTCAACTTGATTACATCTGCAAAGACCCTTTTTCCATATAAGGTCACATTCACAGGTACCAGGTGTCAAGACTTGAACATATCTTTTGTGGGGATACAGTTCAACCCACTACACTCTCGATGAGAAATACTAGCCTAGACAAGTAGTTTTCAAACATTTTCAGTAGCGGAGTCTTTCATTCAATGAAATCCTACGGAGACGTAAAACAAACAGACCCAAGCAGAGCTGCCCTAGTTTAAGTGCAGGTCAGGGCCAAAAGCCCCACTTCTTCACACACACACACACACACACCCATAACTCCTTGGCCCTGAGAAGAAAGCATAACTGGAAAACCACTGGTCTAGAAGACAGAATGACAGACTCTAATTTGGAGTTTGAGGTGCTAGCCAGCTTGTAGCTAACAGGGTGACCTTGGGCAAGTCATAAGGTCTTTTACAAGTGTCCAGTTATAGAATCACCCTACAACTCAATTTCCTCATCTATAAAATGAAGCTCACAATGCCCACCCCTACCTAATATAGAGGGCTGTTGTGAGGAAGAAGATAAAGATATAGTAAAGTCTTCTGCAACAAACGTTAATGCTAGACAGAGTTCAATGACTATTATCTTCAGCTTCACTCCATCAGTTTGACTTAGCCTGTCATATTGTGTGGAGAGATCAGCTGGTAAGTGGTGCTCACCACAAGGCACCGCCAGTACGGTGACGGGGAGAGCCTCTTCTCCTGCCATGACCCCACATTCATCCCTCCTTGTTCACTGGAGTCTAAGGATTTGAGCAACAGGGAGGTAGCGCTGCTGGCCTCTGCATCAACAGCCCACCCAAGGAATTTTCTTTCTTGGTCACTTGCGTCAATGCAGGGAGGTGGCAAGAGGCTAGGCCAACCTTCTCCCCATGGCCCGCCCCTCTGGGCTCTGCCGTAATTACTCATTTGTCTGTGGCAGATGGCTCCAAATTAAAATTGGTCTCACAGATGAGCTAGCGAGATTAAGTCTCAACAACACCGATAAGTGTTTGTGTTGAGATGGCAGAAAGTCAGCAACAAAGCACTCCACTTACCCCTTCCCCTATCTGATCCTTGGTCCCAGGGAGAGATGGCACAGTGTAGAGGGGACACTGAGGGCCTAGGAAAAGGTGACTGGTGCAAAAAAAGGGGCCTACAGTGTCTAGCCTATAAATCTCAAGTACTCAGCAGGAGAGCAGAAAGTAAAGAACAGAACTGCACAAGTCACTCTATTTACAGGCAGCCTGGAGTAGTAGAAAGAACAGAGACTTTGGAGTCTTAGCAGTTTTAGTAGATGTGCTTCCTTGCACAAGTCACTTAATCTCTCCAAACCTCAGTTTCTTCATCTGTAAACGTCAACAATAATGGAGCCTACCTCATAGAGTTCTAGTGAAAATGAAATGAAATAATCCATGTATATTACTTAGAACGGGTGCCTGACATAGTGAATACTCAATACATGGGAGGCAGTACTGTTCCTGTTCCTACTAGTTGAAGCCATGCTGAGAACTCCTGCTGGCTAATCTCATTTATTCATTTTTAAATATGTATTAAGCACCCACTAGCACATAGTGGCTAAGAGTTCAGACTGCATGACCTTAGGAAAGTTGTTTGCCCTGATTGAGCATCAGTTTCCTTATCTGTATAATGGGGTTAATATTACCTACATCATAAGTGGTTGCGAGGTTTCAATGAGAATTATTTTTTAACATTTGGCATAATTTGTGGCACACAGCATTCAATAATGATACTCATATCATTAGAATTAATACAAAATATTATTAAGTCTTTGTTACCTGAATTGCCCAATATAACAATAGGTATTTATCGCTATAGTAATCTGAGTCACAGCTTTGATTCTATGAGTTTCGTTCCAAAGTCAAAGTTCTAGGCCAAAAACATGGGTTGTGTCAATCAAGTCAAGAAAATAAATCAGCCACTTCATTGGAAGAAAATGTCAGAATGACCGCACGGCATCGTATTGGCCAAACTGATAAAGTGAATTCTCTCCTCTCCTGTACCTGGGCTGACTTTTTGTAGACATGGGCTGCTTCACTCACAGAGCAGAATCATAGGGTCTAGAGATCATTTGGTCTGAAATGACATGTCCAGGGTCGCTCAGCTGAGCTCGAACTGGCACAAATGCTTCCTGTCTCCCGAGCCACTATTTCTACCACCCCACACTGCCTCTGAGGAATCATCAGAAGCAGTAACACTGACAACAAAGCTGAAAATCAACAAAGCAACTACAAGTAGTGTCTACCTAAAACAACTCATTCATAACAAAGTTCCAGCAAATGATTCGTTCTGTTCAGTTTTCCAAGTATGTGTGAGTACTAATCATATGCCTCGTGATAAAAATGAAAGATACAGTGAGTGCGCTCAAGACACTGATAGTCTCATGGGGAGAAAAGACATGCACAGGCTGTCCAACCAGTCCGCCCCCTCAGTGGGCCTGGCCTCCTGTGCTCCCAAGGGACACAAAAAACCTAAGCTAGTGATGCTTACCTTTCAGAAAGAAAAATATAATTATTTAAACTTGGTCCCAAGTAGACCAAGGGAGCTACCTGCATAATACTTCACAAGGAGGAGACTATGAAATAATCTCAAAAGCAGGTCACTAAATAAAAACACATGAGGTTTTTTAGCCATGACTGACCCCCCCCCTCCCCCTTCAGGGTTCCCACCAGCACAGGGCTTCCTTTCTGTAGCCTCATGCTTAGGGTTGTATACGGCCTTGACCCACATACACATGTCCAGTTAGGGAGTTTCCTGTTCTCCTCTCCTCTGGGTAGGTGGATCGCAGCTGTGTATAACAGACCCCCTCCTCCTTCACCTCACATGCGCAGTTATGTAGAGGACAGCCATCTTCTGTCTCCTTTTCACCCCAGGCTGCTCATCATATTGGTTTTTTTCAACTTATGGTTCTTGTTGCAAACTCCGTTCAAGTGTGAAATATCAGTGCAAAACTCAGCACTCTCCTCCCATCTCTCCTTCCAGCTGTCCTACCCCAGAGCACCAAATGTTGCCTTGTACTGATTCCTTTCCATATGCCAACAACAAACATGGGACAGAAATAGAACGGTGCAAGGAAATATGTGTTACATTATCCAAAACGTGTGATGTGGACAATATAGAAGGCCACTCTGGTTACAAGTAGACAAAGAGCTTTCAGGGGAGGAATATTTGAGAAAAGAAATAAACTTTGAGCTGGAAAGGAAGAAAGAAGGGGACGGGACATTTGTCAGATGGAAGTGAATGAGCAATGACATGGGTAGTGGGAATGGTGGTGGCCTGTTCACAGTAGGTGCTGGAGTGAAGGGCTGGTGACGAAAGCAATGCCTGGGACTCTTGTTACCCTCATGAGGTTAACCTCATGGAGGAAGGCCCCAGATACCTGACTCAGAGTCAGGACACTGGGTGAGGTGGGCCCTGAGTCTTATCAGAAACAGTAGTTCTTGGGCTCCTGTGCTCATCTGCCCTCCCTCTTTATCCTCTGATCCCAGTTGTAGTAAAGGAGAATGAGTGTATGGCCACTGGCTGAGCAGCTCCTTAGGGGGGACCTTGGTGAACACTCTCCACTATCCCAGCTGGTTGCTACTGGTCCTCTGATTGGCAGTTGGGACAGAGAGGAGTGATGTGGGATGAAAGAAAGAAGCTGGACCCACTGATCACCCAGGGGCCTTTTGGACAGGTCTGCCCCTCAAAAACTATTTGTGAGGAGCTGACCATATTGATCTTTGACTCTCTCTCCTTTTATCTATCTTCTTCCCCAAATGGTACTCTCTCTCTCCTCTCTTCCAACACCTCCCCATACTCACGGGTACAATGTCTGTGTCCCATTTTAATCTCATTGGTTGACAACTCTCTTGGATTCCAGGATATCAAGGCTACCTGATTCCTCCTCCCTCTCTGACCACTGCCTCTTAGTCTTTTGTAAAATCCTTATCTTTTCTCTTGCTTCAATATCCATGCTGTCCAGAGTTCTGTGACTTTTCCTTTTCTAGCCCAATATCTATCAGAAGATCCATAATTTATTTTCAAAATTTCAGAATACATTTTAAATGTACCTCAAACATTGAAATTCCCTGTATCAAACACTAACAAACACTAATTTAGCACTTACTAGGTGCCAGGCACCAGTACATAAACCTACATTAATTTATTCAATATTCACAACCATCCTGTGATGCAGGACATTACATTGGCCAAACAGTTCGTTCGGGTTTTTCTGTACCATCTTATGGACAAACTTGAATGAAAATTTTGGCCAACCCAATACTATTATCCATTCTTACAAATGGGGACATCAAGGCACCAAGAGGTTAAATGATTCCCCCAAGCTCATACAGCTAGTAAGTGGACAAACTGGGATTCAAACCTAGGCAGTCTGGCAGCAGAGTCTGTGTTGTTAATCCTCGTGCCAGCCTCGTTTTGCCCTCCAAATCCTCTTCCTCATCCGGTGTATCCTTTCTCAGGTGATAGCACCTTTACCCTTCCATTTATCCTTTCAATTATGTAGATTTGAAACCTTGCAGATGTCTTCATCTTCACTCTCTCCTTCAGCCACCCACACCCAGTTGGATACCAACTCCCTTTGAATAACTTAATTGAAGTGAAGAGGCAAACATACAATGAGTCCAAGTGTAATGCTGTGAGCGATAAGAAAGTGCTGTATATGTGGGAGCATAGGTATCTGATCACGTCACTCAAACGACCACAGTTGCTCCTTATTTCCTGTAGAATAGAGTTCAAAATACAGGCACAGGGTTGATAGTTTGAGGAAAGAGGGTTGGTTAATGACCCCTCAAACCATGCTGAATTGTCACTGATAAATCGAGCCTAGGATTGGAAGGATAGTGAAGCCACCAGACAAGACAGGATGAAAGAAGTGGCTTTTTGTATCTGCAGAAAGTCTATGGAGTCAGAAGGAAAGCCACCTTAGTGAGGGCCATCCCAGATTCAGGGACCTACCGATAAATGCACACTTTGTTACCTCTGGCAGGATTAAGTGACCCCACTCCAGCAGCCAGTCTATTCTAAGAAGTATGTCAGCCCTCTGAAGTCCTCGGTAGAGGGAAGGTAATCAGCACGTGATTACCAGGGGCTTGAATGAGGCAAATTTTCCTGGTTCACCTTGCTATCAAGTGGATTGCTATTGTCTGTCCATTAGTAAAGGAGGGCTGCGAGCCAGATATTAAAAAGGCATTGAAAGAACCTTCCAAAGAAATCCAAATCAGAGAAGGAAATGAAGCCGGTCCCATGACGAATCTCTCGTGAGTCTGCCACCTTTGCCTCCTCCCCAAGAGAAGGGGAGTGATGACCCATAAAAAATACCTCTAAAGCTGGAGAGTGTCATTTCCAAATACCCCTCTGCTCTTCAAGGGCAACCTGAAGTGATTTGATGTTTGGGACATCATCAGCTCCATTATCTGTATCAGAATAGTGGATAGAACTTTGGGGCTAAAAATGACCTCTAGAAATCCTCCAATCCATACTGTCGTCATCAAATAGGCAGATAGTTGTCTCCCCACGTTCTAGTGGGCCTGCAGCGGGAAGGCTTCTATCCCCACTGAGACACCTGGTGTCTAAGACAGTTTGGGCTTTGTCTACCCAACCAAAATGAATATTTGTCATATTTACTTTCTCCCCTCTCTTATTTCTTAACTCTTAAACTGAGGTATGAAATTATTCAAGTATCAGGGTCCAAGGTCACCACCACCCTGCTCCACATCCGTTTGTTTATTTTGGAGTTTTTTCTATAAAAGTAATACTATAAGAATTAAAAGAGTATAAAAGCATGTGAAGAAAAACATCCCATTTCCACTCTCACAAGTCATCACTATTAATGATATAGGTACGCCCTCCTAGGTATTTTCTATGCATATTCAAGCAGAAACAAATATACACAAACACACACACACAGACATCTCTTCACAGATGTTCTGCAACTTGTTTTATTTTCCTTAGCAATACATTGTGGACATCGTTCCCTGTGAGGATATTCATATGTATTTTATTCTTTTTAATGACAATACTGTATTATATCATATAAATGTGCCTTATTTATTTAACCCGTCCTCTATTAATGAACATTTAAATTGTTTCAAGGATATTTAGGTTTTGGTTTTTGTTTTTCTAAACAATGCTGTGATGAATATCCTTGTATATATGTCTTTGAACACTTGTGTGATTATTATCTGTAAATTCGTAGTAATAAGATTATGGAATCACAGAGTATGTGCATTATTTAATTTTGATATATATTGCCAAACTGTTCTCCTACCAACAGTATGTGAAAGTGCCTGTTTCTCACATCCTTGCAATCACAGACTGCAAAAAAAATCAATTTTAAAACATCTCTGTCAATCTGACAGGTAAAAAATACTATCTCATTATTGTTTTACATTTGAATTTCTTTTATTATAAGTGGTATTTCACATCTTTTCATATGATAAGTAATTTGTTTTATTTTTCTGTGAATCAACTGTTAATTTTTAATTAATTTTTATTGGAGTATAGTTGCTTTACAGTGTTCTGTTAGTTTCTGGTGTATAGCAAAGTGAATCAGCTATAGGTATACATGTATCCCCTCTTTTTTGGATATCCTTCCTATTTAGGTCACCACAGAGCACTGAGTAGAGTTCCCTGTGCTATACAGTAGGTCCTCATTAGTTATCTATTGTATACATAGTGGTGTATATATGTCAATCCCAATCTCCCAATTCATCCCACCACTCACTTCCCCCCTTGGTATCCATACATTTGTTCTCTACATCTGTGTCTCTACTTCTGCTTTGCAAATAAGTTCATCTGTATCATTTTTCTAGATTCCACATATAAGCAATATTATATGATATTTGTTTTCCCCTTTCTGGCTTTCTTCACTATGTATGACAGCCACTAGGTCCATCCACGCCTCTGCAAATGGCACAATTTTGTTCCTGTCTATGGCTGAGTAATATTCCATTGAACATATGTACCACATCTTCTTTATCCATTCCTCTGTTGATGGACATTTAGGTTGCTTCCATATCCTGGCTATTGTAAATAGTGCTGCAATGAACATTGGGGCGCATGTATCTTTTTGAATTATGGTTTTCTCAGGGTATATGCCCAGTAGTGGGATTGCTGGGTCGTATGGTAGTTCTATTTTTAGTTTTTTAAGGAAACCTCCATATTGTTCTCCATAGTGGCTGTATCAATTTACATTCCCACCAACAGGGCAAGAGGGTTCCCTTTTCTCCACACGCTCTCCAGCATTTACTGTTTGTAGAGTTTTTGATGATGGCCATTCTGACTGCTATGAGGTGATACCTCACTACAGTTTGGATTTGCATTTCTCTAATGATTAGTGATGTTGAGCATCCTTTCATGTGTTTGTTGGCAATCTGTATATCTTCTTTGGAGAAATGTCTATTTAGGTCTTCTGCCCATTTTTGGATTGGGTTGTTTGTTTTTTGATATTGAGCTGCTTGTAAATTTTGGAGATTAATCCTTTGTCAGTTGCCTCATTTGCAAATATTTTCTCCCATTCTGAGGGTTGTCTTTTGGTCTTATTTATGGTTTCCTTTGCTGTGCAAAAGCTTTGAAGTTTCATTAGGCCCCATTTCTTTATTTTTGGTTTTATTTCCATTGCTCTAGGAGGTGAGTCGAAAAGGATCTTGCTGTGATTTATGTCATAGAGTGTTCTGCCTATGTTTTCCTCTAAGAGTTTGATAGTGTCTGGACTCACATTTAGGTCTTTAATCCATTTTGAGTTTATTTTTGTGTATGGTGTTGGGGAGTGTTCTGATTTCATTCTTTTACGTGTAGCTGTCCAGTTTTCCCAGCACCACTTATTGAAGAGGCTGCCTTTTCTCCATTGTATCTACTGTTAATTTTTTAACCCGTTCTTCTACTAGAATCTCCATCTTTTTCTTACAGTTTGTCTAAACTCTTTGTATATTAAGGTCATTAGCACTTTGTTCATTCTTTAAAAAGGTTCACCCTGATGTATTAAAAAAAACAATGATTTACCCTGAGTTTTACAGCAAGTCTGCAGCAAAGAACAAAGTTCATTTGTATTCTAAGTCTGCATAAAAGTACGGGGTTGTTTTAAGTGATGCTTTAAATGTCTTAGTGTCTCTCTCTGATGTAAGAGAGCTTGGGTGAAAGAGTATTCATGCTTAAAAGTATAAAAGTACAGGGTTGTTTTAAGTGATGCTTTAAACGTCTTAGTGTCTCTCTCTGATGTAAGAGAGCTTGGGTGAAAGAGTATTCATGCTTCGTCATTCTTTTATCTTTAAGTTTCCAGTTTAGTGCTTAAGTATCTTCGTTAGAAGGAAAGAAAGTCTATATGGCTGTTTTAGCTAGAGTTTGCCAATGTGAAGACACATTTGTGTCTAAAAACCAAACCTATTTAGTTTGTAACCAACAGCCCCTGGCTGTTATTATGTGGTCATAATTCACAGCTTTTGCTAGCCAAATAGCCTTCCCTTGGCCTACGGAGGGGGTACACAGTGGTAAGCCCTGACTTGACCTTGCTGTCATTAGTTTTCTACCTTCCCTGTTGGGAACATGATTTCTTTCTTCCAGTGTTAAAGTCTCCATCATTTTAATAAGAGACTGCTGATTTCTAAATTAGCTGGTTCCCACTTGTAAACCAGGAAGCCCAACAAAGCGGGCTTGCATATTCTGCTGTCATTGCTAAGCTTTTCTGGGTAATAGCTTGTCTGATTAGAATGGAAAGTGTTCTCTGGATCCTGGAACTTACTGGGGAGAAAATGCCATAGGTCTTATTTGGGGGCAGCTACTCGAATGAGCTAAGCTATCTTTAACTGGAGATCGTTCTTTGGTCATTCCCACTACTTTTACATTTAAACTACCTAGGAGGAAGCCTGAATTAATAGATTCAACTAAACAGTTCAGGTGGTAGTATCATTTCCATGCCCCTTGGTCTTCAGGATTGGAGAATTCAATCTAGCAACCAGACCGAAGACTATGGTGTAACGAGAACACTGAGCTAGCACTCTCAATCCTGAGCTGCTTCTTTAGAACCAGATTTAAATATTTCCTGAAAGACCCTTGAGCATCCGTAAGCTGGTCAGAGGAGCAAGGACACATCTTGTACCTAGAGGGAATGAACTGTAAGATAGGAAAGTATTCTTTTAACTGCACCAAGTGGCTTTGTTAGAAAAAAACGGTGTCACAAAGGATTTAAGAGTTAGCATTGGCACACCCTTCTTCTTGCCAAAAGTGGGTACAACATTGATGAAGCGACAGTTGTACTACATCTGCCACTTGACCCAGCCCATCAGCATCTCCTTCTCCTCTCACCTCCCCTCCTTTTCATACTTTTTGGCCACTTTGAGAGTCTTGCTTCTCACTTTCCCAGCACAGGCCAGGGTACCATGGACTTTACTCCAAGCACATGGCTAGCTACTTCCAGGGTGGTCAAGGTCTCCACCCCATGCTGGCCAAGGGTAGCTTCCATAGGCATGCCTGCCTGGAGCACCATTTGATTTTCCAGGGTGATGCCCTTCAGTGAGCCTCCAAGAGCCTTGATCTGAGTAACTGTCTCCTGGCTAGTCGGCTATAGGGCGTGTAGTTCCTGGACACGAACAAAGAACTGTATGTTGGCTACTGAATCCACTGCAGCCTCCACTGCCGCTGCCGCAAAGGCGGAGTCAAGAAATAGGAGGGAGTACATCCTCTTAGCCTGCTGTGTGCCACCTCGCTACCTAGGAAAGCATTCTCGATAAAGAATTTCATACTAGAGAGAGCAGCCCAAAGGTGCTGAGGAGCGTTTGATGGGGAAGAAGGAAATGTGGCCACCCAATTTCAAAACCATGATTTCAGCAGTGGAGAGAAATGAAAACTGTTTCGAAATTGTTTTAAAACTACTTTATAAACCCACATTAAATAGGTGCTGTGCCTGACACATAACTGGTTTAGTAGAGAGGCAAGAATACAGAGCCCCAGTATATACAGAAACCACAGGGGAGTTCACTAATAACTCCACAGGGAGTGACGCCATTGATGTATTTCTAGAATAAAACCTCTGGAGTTCTGGTGGATATCTGTTTGGCTGTGGTCCACATAATCATAGAATCATCAGGATTAATTGAATACAATAGTGGCAATCTAGTCATTCTTCTGTCACTGCAACCAATCCATGGTATAGTCATCTCTAGCCTCTGAAAGAGTTCAACACCCCCATGTTAATTTGATGGAACGGAAGCTTGGCGAGGTATGAAAGAAGTCCCAACACAATTCTGTGCAAGGGTCCGTTGCCCCAACTTCTCAAATGTGTGTCTGGGGCCTCCAGAGAGTCTCGAGTTTATGAACGAACAGTATCATGAGACCACAGATGAAGGAGAGTTTGCTGGAACTAAGCCTCCTCCTTGCATACCTGATCTACTTTGCTGCTCTTTTCTGACAATAGACAAACAATCCCCTGTGTCTGCGAAGCCCTCTAAGAGCTGAGTGCTGTTTCCTCCCCAAGTAGAAATCGGGGGTAGAATAACCAAGCATCTGGGAGCCTTGATCACTACCACTCTTGCAACTTTTCGTCGCTCTTTGAGATTCTTAACCCCTATTGACTGAATATGAAGGAGAAAATTAAGCAGTAGTGAATTTAGTTTGGACCTCTGTCCCTTCCAAGGCCTCCTTTCCATTAGCCCTGGCCTGCATTCCTGAAAAGGTGCTACAGAGGAAAAGACTTTCTTGCAGCACTAAGGTATCTGGTTACATGTGTCTTTCAAAGAGAGGGAAATGTTTTGCAAGTGGTTGAAAGGTTTTTTTTGTTTTTTTTTTTTTTTTTTTTTTTGTGGTACGCGGGTCTCTCACTGTTGCGGCCTCTCCCGTTGCGGAGCACAGGCTCCGGACGCGCAGGCTCAGGGGCCATGGCTCACGGGCCCAGCCCCTCCGCAGCACGTGGGATCTTCCCGGACCGGGGCACGAACCCGTGTCCCCTGCATCGGCAGGCGGACTGTCAACCACTGCGCCACCAGGGAAGCCCTGAAAGGTCATATTTACGTTCAAAATATCTTTGCCTTTCCAAGTTTCAGATTTGGGGCATGTTTGACTTCAGGGAAATAAGGACAAGATAGCTGATGTTTTCTTAATTCAGCAGAGAGCAGCACATAGCTTACTGTTCTCAAGGGAAGATAGCAGCCCACACTTAGCATGCAAGCATACTGGGAGAAAAAGAGGCAAGAGGCAGTAGCAGTAGGGTTAGAAACCCAGAGTCGCTCTCCCTTCTCCCATCTCCAGCCAGAGGCAACCAAGCTGCTTCTCCTTTCCTTTAACACTTGGTCTGTTCTGACAAGAACAAAAGGCAATCCGCTCCAGAAGGCACGATTGACAACACACCTGCCAGTTCAAAGGAATACAATTAAAAGTAATGTGTGAAAGAGGGAGAAATTATGGGGGGGGGCATTTTTCTTAAGTTTTTCCTCTCGAAATGTAATAGAGGGAAAATATATGAGTAAATGCATTACATGGATATTAGTAAACTTTGTCAAAGACTGTGTTTGGAAAAAAATCTTGCTTGCACTTGATGATGTCCACGTGATAGTCACGGTTTCAATCACAAAATGATTTAAGCTACTTTTCCTGTCAATCAAAAGTTACGTATTCTTTTTTAAATATGCCCCCATTTATTACTATGACCCAGGAATTTAATCCTGGCCGTTGAATACCAAAAAATCAACTTCTCATTATGATGTGTGCTGTCATGGTGCCTGCTTTTCCGCTAAAGAAGAAAGAGTCCTGCTGAGATGTCTGTGCTAGTTCAGCTTAAGCTTCTTGGCATTATCCAGGCTCAAGCTTCTTTTCTCAAAGGCTTCCCAGCTCTAGCCAAGCCCTGCTGCAGAGCAAGGGGCTCCTTGTTGCATGGGTGTTTCTGAGAGAAGCCACTCAGAAATTCCGGGTAGAGAGTTCAAGAAGAAAGAACCTAAATACAAAACTCCCCCAAGGTGCCTCCAGCAGTACCAACCAATAAAACAAGTTTCCTGCCATGAGTGTTCATTGTCGGTTTGTCTCACGTTTTCCCAAAACATCCATAACTCATGGAGTTTCCATTCTGATGATAACCAAGGGAGCTATGTTACTTCCATGAGATGCATGTGCCTTGACCCCTTTTCAGTGGTGCTGAAGATAAAAGAATCATAGCACCATGCCATGGAAAGGTCATCTCCATAATGACCTGCCCAGTTTCCTGCCACTGTAGCCCTTCAGTACCACCCCCCCCCACCAGATGAAGACCCTTCATTCCCATGGGTGACTCTTCTAGTACAGGCTCTGGGACTAATCCTGTTCCTAGTCACAGAGACTCTCAGAACTGGAGGCCAGCAGCTCAGCACTTCAGTACCCAGTCAGCTAAGCTGCTGGTCCCCTCTGAATCTTGTATTTTTGGTAGCTATGCCTGAGCCCTTGCCTTGCTGCCGTGTAAGCAAGCCTCTGCTTTACATTCTACTTTAATGGTTCTAAACTGTGGGCAATTTTGCACCCCAGGAGGACCGTTTGGCAATGTCTAGAGATGTTTCTGGCAACCAGCAAGGCCAGATATGCAAAATTCAACCCTGCAGATAGATGCTTTACCTCTATTTGGAGACTTGGAAAATGGAAGATAGTTGATGACCTTATAATGTTTCCTTTGCTGAAAAGATCAAGGATAGTCATGTAAAGAAAAATTAACTTCCTCCCTCCTCAGGGACTATGCCCACATTTTAAATAGCTGTTGACAATCCCACTGCTGGGCATATACCCAGAGAAGATCATAATTCAAAAAGACACATGCACCCCATTGTTCACTGCAGCACTATTTACAATAGCCAGGTCATGGAAGCAACCTAAATGCCCATCGACAGATGAATGGATAAAGAAGGTGTGGTACAATATATACAATGGAATATTACTCAGCCATAAAAAGGAACGAAATTGGGTCATTTGTAGAGACGTGGATGGACCTAGAGACTGTCATACAGAGTGAAGTAAGTCAGAAAGAAAAAAAAAATATTGTATACTAACACATATATGGGAAATCTAGAAAAATGGTACAGATGAACCTGTTTGCAAGGCAGAGATAGAGACACAGATGTAGAGAACAAACATATGGACACCAAGGGGGGAAAGAGGGGGTGGGATGAATTGGGAGATTGGGATTGACATATATACACTAACTAATATGTATAAAATAGATAACTAGTGAGAAAAAAAGTCTAACAATTTTTAATTGTGTTTAAAGAATAAAATAAATAAATAAATAGCTGTTGAGCGGTAGGTAGTATTCTACTTCTGGAGGTTGGCGCCAGTTGCCTGGCTTGCCTCGGGTGTGGATAACTGAGAGAAGCAGGAAGGTGGGGCTCAATAATTACTTCATGAATGTGACACAGTCTCCTCTCTCAAGCTCGTCCTCCAATCATATAACGCTTCAGTCCGATGCCTGCATATAAACTGAGCAACTTTAAAACAAAACATCATTTCGCATGTGTGTGGAGCATGAAATGAAAATCATGATTGGCAAAGGGAATACTCTTGACATTATTTAACATGAATTCTGCTTCTAGATTTCTGGTCTGGTTTTCTTTATACCTTTCTAAAATGTCTCTTACCTACCACTAGCTGACTTTAGGTCATTTTCTTTATTCACGTTTATCCCACACAGCTTTTGAGAATAATGGTGAAAATTACCCTTTTATAATCCTTTACACTCTGAGAACCAACTGAGCTTAATTTGTATCACTCGAGCTCTTCTAGGCCTAAACCGGGTCTCCTGGTGATACCTACCAATTTTCAATTTACGGCAATGAACATACTTTTCAATTCTATGGCTATGAACTACTTAAAACAAAAGAGAGGTTCCCGACTCCTCTTTTTGCATGAAAGACCCTCTTTGTTCATTCTGATTTTGTGTTGCTGGCAAATGTGCTCCTATCAAGATTGTTACCCACTGGAAAAAGTATACAATAATAGACCTTTATTTGTATTGAATCCTGCGATATATCTGATGTCAATCTGGTTACCCTAGCCCTCACATGGTCCTGTGCCCTGGTTGGATCACCAAGGTTTCTGCACCTGGGTTCTCAGCGCTTTCCAGAAATCTTTATCAAACTCCCACTAGTCAGGTGATAAGCAATGACATGGAAAACTCTAAATCAGCTTGGCAGCATCCTCTTTCCAGTAAAGCAATCTACAAGAGAAATTTAATTTAAAAATTACATGATGACCTATAAAAAAATGAATCAAGAACAATGGCTTTCCTAAACAGCTATATGTTTCAAGCTCCACCAGAGGGCTACCTGCAAAGCTAACTACACTCACATTGGCACACTGGGGCTCCATTCCTCTGTGCAGCCCTAGAGACACAACGACCAGACCTTTACTTCTGACATTTTTCCCATCTCCGTAATAACCTATATCCTCTGGTTTATTGTTTTTCAACTCATTGCATCATTTTCACAATTTCCTGGGAAATGGCATATCTTAACAGTACAAAGGGATCCTTCAGAGAGGGTTGGCTCCCTAAAAGCTACCCATAACGTATCCCCTTCCTACCTTGGTTTCTTTTACCTCTTCCGTTATTTCTAATAACCATCCAAACACTCACCTTACTTTTGGAGTTGATGCCCTCACCATTCATTATAACCCGTATTTTGCAAAAGAAAATGTATGGAATGGTTCATTTAATTCTTTGTGACAATCTAGATTTGAGAAAGATGGCTTTCCAGGTTTCCTACAACTAGAACTCTGAAATTATAAACCCTCACAACCTATGGAGTTAGCTATGTATTATTTTTTCATAGATTTAGCTACTGTCTTTCGAAAAATTAAGAGCCCCCATCTGATGAGAAATCAAGAATAGTTTTGTGGGCTCCCAAACCTTGAGCTATACTATATAATATTTATCTGGGTTTAAGGTAGAACATTACCTGATGAGGTTAATTAATATCCAATATAACCTGTGATTTAATATGTCTGAATATTCAATGTTGGGACTGTAGATTTGTTTGCTGATGTAATAAATCAAATGGTTGGTCTTTTGTTGGTTGGGGGTGAAGTAGTATAGTGGTTAACAGGACAGGCTTTGGAGCCAAACTGCCTGGGTTCAAGTTCTGGTCACCCTACTTCCTAGCCATGTGACCTTGGACAAGGCACTAAGCTTCTCTATGGCTGAGTTTCCTCAGGTGTAAAGTGAGGATAATTATTATGCCTATAGCACGGAGCCATGGTGAGGACTAAATGAGATACTCCAGCATGATGCCTAGCATATGGAAAGTGCTCAATAACCAGTAGCCATTTGTATTATATTCACCCCTGCTAATCAGGCTAATGCTGGCCATTGTTACATACATTATTTATTTTTACATGTAAATATTGTCTTTTTTAAAACATCAGGTGCGTTCTGTGACATTGCCCGCAAATAAGTTCTGTCCATTTTAGTCTTCCAATCTAAATTATATACACTTTGACCTTGAAATCAGCTGAGATGATCCAGGGAATCCTGATTATAATGGTTCTCTTTTTACCACAGTCTGGGAAACAAATTATTTCCCATCTGACACCAATGGCTGCTCCAAAGTATCTCATGCACCACTACTAGCTAACTGACCTTGTGGGTAGAGCAGAGTGGGCAGCTGGTCATGTGACGTGATTAGATGCTAGTGTTCTTCATTTCTGAGTAATACAGAGAAATGAAATTCATTTCCAACAGTCCCTTGGACTGATGAAAAAGACTGAACATTGATTTTTATCTGGCATGTTAGGGTGGGGAAGAGGATACCCAGTAGGTGGAAAAGAGGTATTGAAATTTCACTAAATCTTGGCACAAGATGGGAGATTCATTTCCAACATGATGCTATCAGGCCAGCTGTGTGAGGAAGTACCACTCGGAGAGGTTCAGCCTATGACCAGACAGCATTGTGGGTATGAATGAGGTGGCTCCTGATAAGGGTCTGCCCATTAATTACAAATGGGGGGCTTAATTTCAGAAGCCTGTGATAAACTCCAGCAAGTGCGTCTGCCTAAAGCTGGTAACAATAGGGTTCAGGAGAATTCCAATTAGCAGATTGTGTCCAGTGATGAGGTTAACGGAAATGAATGTATCATTCGGGCCCCTTGAGAACAGTAACCTTGCAAAAGCCCTAGCCAGTCCTGGGAGTGGAAGTAGAGCATCATCTGTTCCTCTGTTGTGTCCTCTGGCAATGGAATTTAGCTGAAAATATGAAGAAGCGGGCTTTCGCTCAGTGTTCACTGTACTGCAGGTGTTTTATGCAATGACCTCTGAGCCGAGTGACTGTCTCATTTTCATTAATCCAAAAGGATCCTAGCATATAAGGCCAGCTTTTCAACAGGGAGACCTAGGGCAGATCCAGGAGCAAACTCATTAAGGCCTGAATGCAAAGCCCCAGGAAGAGGCAGGCAATGTAACTTCTTTAGTGACCATGCACTAAGCCCACATCATTTCAAATTAAAAAATTAAATCAAGTCGGTTCATGTACCAGGTTTGTTTAGAAGTACAGTTGTAGATAATATGAACCAAATCTAATTTATTGGTGTGTTGATTTCATTCCCTTTTCTCCCCCTACCCTCACCCTTTTTTTTTTTTTTTTTTTTTTTTTGCGGTACGCGGGCCTCTCACTGTTGTGGACTCTTCCGCTGCAGAGCACAGGCTCAGCGGCCATGGCTCACGGGCCCAGCCGCTCCACGGCATGCGGGATCCTCCTGGACTGGGACACGAACCCGCGTCCCCTGCATCGGCAGGCGAACTCTCAACCACTGCGCCAAAAGGGAAGCCCACCCCCACCCTTTTTTACCTTTTAAAAAAACATGATTTTTAATGGGAAGCTCAGATCGTTCAGTATAATTTTGGAGTTCAAAGCGAAGGCAAAACTTGATAAGAAAAGAATAAAATTCAGTTTGCCACCTGTCCTCGATCTGAACACAAAATTGCTGTTGAAGGATAATTTAAAAGTAAAAAAGTGGGCTTCCCTGGTGGCGCAGTGGTTGAGAGTCCGCCTGCCGATGCAGGGGACGCGGGTTCGTGCTCCGGTCCGGGAGGATCCCGCATGCCGCGGAGCGGCTGGGCCCGTGAGCCATGGCCGCTGGGCCTGCGCGTCCAGAGCCTGTGCTCCGCAACGGGAGAGGCCACAGTGGTGAGAGGCCCGTGCACCGCAAAAAATAAAAAAAATACAAAAAATAAAAAAGTTAAATCCTGATCCTCATACAAATTTAAAGTTAACACAAGTGGACACATGTCTAATATTTTATTTCACTCATTAATTAGTGAGGAAACCAGGAGGCCAGAAGTCTGCAAACTATGACCTGCAAACCAAATCCAGCCTGTCACCTGTTTTTGTGAATAAATTTTATGGAGTACAGCCACACCCATTCCTTTTCATATTGCCTTTGACTGCTTTCTTGCTACAGTGGCAGCATTGTAAGGTCCACAAAGCGTAACATATTTACCATCTAGCCTTTTACTGAAAAAGCTTGCTAACCCTTGATATAGGCCATCAGGAATGCTGAAAGAAATTTACAAATAGATGCAAAGAAATTTGCATATAGATGCACAAATCAATCGCATTTTGCCAGGCAAGAAATATTTTCATTACAATTTGCAGAGTTGTAAAACAACTCAAAGATAATCAAAGGCATGGACAATCCAGAAAATATACTAGACCTGGGCTGTTAGGCCAGTTGTGTGAACAGAAACTCA
Source organism: Tursiops truncatus (assembly GCF_011762595.2). Lineage (NCBI taxonomy): Eukaryota > Metazoa > Chordata > Mammalia > Artiodactyla > Delphinidae > Tursiops > Tursiops truncatus. Next base: position 34,346,361 of record NC_047055.1, read on the forward strand.
AGACTAGGGATCCAGGGAGAAATCTTGTTTTATGAACCAGGGCACAGGTAGGGAAGAAGCTGGAATTCAGAAACTATTCAAAAGGGGAAAGTACCCTAATGCAGAGCCTTAAAGATCGGAATTTGGAATGGAGGAGGCTGAGGCTGGTCATTTGGGTACTTCCTACCTCAAGCCTTGATTGCTCTGGAAACTGGGGCAGGGCTGAGTCCTTGAGGCAGAGCGTGTGGGAGCCAAGGTGGGCAGAGGCTGACCCCGTACACTCTCTTGGTTTCAACCTACTGTTATAGGCTGAAGACTGTCACATCTGTTGATACATTTTCAGCCCTGACCTTTTTCCTTCAACATTCATGCTGGAGTTATACAATTTCCTGCTACTCTCCCAATAGGTACTTCAAACTCAACATGTCTAAAATTGAACTTCTTTGAAACCCTGAACCTGCTCTTCCTCCTGTATTCACTATCTCCAACGGCGACACCACCATTCAATCAGGCATGCAATGCAGAAACCTCACATCCTTGGTTTCTTCTCCCTGCAGTACTACCTGACACATCCAATGAATGTCTTAAATCTGTTCCTTTCTATCTCTAGAATCACTGTCTAGTTTAAGACCTTGCCATCTTTTCACCTGGACTATTGATATCTTTTAAGTAGTTTTATCTTTCTGAAACTCATCCAATGGTGTGCTGGAACTGGCTTACGCCAGCTGGTGAGAACTGGTTGTGTGCATCTCTTCCCAACTCTGTGTTCCAGGATGTCATATTGGTAGCTTGAAACTGGCCACAGTGGGAGTATTTACACCACAGAAATTGGCAAACACTACAAATCAAGGTGGTTGTTTTTGTTTTGTTTTGTTTAATGGAAAGCTGCTTGTTAAACATTTATCGGCACATATACCACTGCCAATTCTCCACACTTCGGCCAAACTGATCTTTGTAAAACACTTGTTCAGCCACACTACTCTCCTGATTAAAATTCTTCAGCGGCTCCCTATGGCCAACAGATCACATGAAGTTCCTTCTCATGGCATATGAGGCCTTTTATTATCTGGCCCCTGCCTAAGTGTCCAGCTTCCTCTCCCATTCCTCCTAGCAACTTCTGTGCGAGTTCAAAGGTCACACAGTGGCCCACTCAAGCCTCAGTTGCCTCATATATATACTTTGTTTGGCATGCACACTATCTTTAACTCTTTTGAGCCAACATTGAAGACTTTAGGAAATTCTACCTCCAAATCCATATTTCTGACTTTTCTCGAAAGATGACAACACTGGGTCCTCATTCACGCACATAACAGCAATTTGATCACAACAAGGGGCTGAGCAGCAGATGCCCCCTTTGAGACGGTATGTGCTCCACAGCTCACCAACGCCTACCATTTACTCATCCAAATTATGCATATGTCCCCACATGTAGCTTTTATTTCTGTGACCTGTTATCTGTTTGGACCCTGTTGTAGACCATATTACAAAGTCCTGATTATTATCAGAAACCTCTGACCCTAATGATAGACTCTTTCTTTGCCGTGGCTGTCCTGATGAGAGTCCATGGTCCCTGCACAGTCTAGGAAGGGAAGAGCAGCTGGATGAGGAGAAGCAGCAGAGGGGGAAGAGGAGTAGAAATATGTCGTCTTTGGGTCAGAGTCTCCACCTTGGAGCAATAGCACTGTGGACATGACAAGCAGGGACTGTCCTGGGTCTTTGTGACCTCAAGGTATTCCCTATAGAGACCATTTGCTAACCTTCCTGAGAGTCTTAGAATGTCTACCTTCTCAGCTAGACATGGAAAGGAAAGACCCAAGGACACTAGCTCACACGGACTCCAGCTGTGTGGATCCAGGCTTCTAAACAAGAGCCAGCGTCTTAATTTGAGAATAAAAACCAATTCCTTTTAGCTGAGTGCCTGCTGTGTGTCTAGCACTGTGCTCGAGGCTATGGGGAAAACAAGAGCGGACTAAGACAACTCTGCCTTCAGAGAGCTCACAGCCTGACTGAAGAAGCAAGAAATACCTGTATCAAATAATTAGAAACTAATATAAGCCTGCATCAGAAGAGTGACATCTTGGATATAACCTAGTGCCCACAACATCTGGGTGGTCAGTAAGGGGTGGGATCAAGTTAAGGGGAGATCTACGGAAGAAGTCAGGGCTTACTGTGGCCCTTCAGTGGCAGTGAAGTGGGGATCCACACAGGATATGCCACAAGGATATACATACAGAGAGCAGTGAATGAGGTGGGTGTGGCAATCTGTGAATGATAAGGCTGACTGGAAGAGAAAAGGTGGTCTCGGTAGGAGGACATGGTTGGGCACTGCCGACCAGTTTCTTTTGAAAAGATTTACTCTCTGGTGTCATGTATCCAGAAAGACAAATGGAGAATCAGAGGCTCCTTGTTGAGCACCAAGTCAAAGACAACAGAATCAGATGGCTCTGGAAAGCATGTCATACTCTAGGCATAGACAGCAACCTTTCAGCTCCATGACACAAATGGGGCTGAGCATTATTCACAAGTCCCATTGTGTGTCTTGGACAGGTCTGTCAGCATTGACATAGAGGAGAAGAAAGAAAGAGTAGGAAAAGAAAGAGCAAGGAAGTGGGTAGAGAGAGTGGACAGGAAGAGCATCATGGTAGGGAGCAGACATGTACCTCCAGTCTAACCCAGGGAATCCTGTGCCATAAGCCATCTTCCCTCCACCCACCACCTCCGCCTGTAGATCATGACAGAGATTAAGAAATGCTCCTGGGCTTCCCTGGTGGCGCAGTGGTTGAGAGTCCGCCTGCCGATGCAGGGGATACGGGTTCGTACCCTGGTCTGGGAGGATCCCACATGCCGCGGAGCGGCTGGGCCCGTGAGCCATGGCCGCTGAGCCTGCGCGTCCGGAGCCTGTGCTCCGCAACGGGAGAGGCCACAACAGTGAGAGGCCCGCGTACCGCAAAAAAAAAAAAAAAAGAAAGAAAGAAATGCTCCTGCCCACCGAGGAGGGGCAGATTCCGGATCTGAGCTCCTTTCTTCCCAGGCAGACTATGATACATTGTTCACTTGCCATCTCTCCCACCTCTAGGCTTTATGCCGGTTGTTGTGTTTATGTTCATTACCAGGCCCACTCAGACCTACTTCTTCCTTAGCCTGCAGGTTTATGTTAATTTCTGAGATTATTCTTTCCTGTGTCCGATTTACTTTATGAGTCACTTGCTCACTTCCTGCTGCTTGTTTGTAGCTGCTCCCTCTAAATGTTTAACAATGTTTACTCGCTGCTCCATCCAAGCAATTGATGACCAGTGTGTAGTGAACTCTCAACTATTCAGAGGATGATGTAACCACCCCGAGAAGGAAACAGATTTCTTGCAAACTTCTCCACTTTCTTCTCCTCTGCCTTTTTCCCACTCCCTGTTTTCTGACCACTTCCCTGCTTGGGAATCCCTCATCCAAGATGGGAAGGAGGCAAAGATGATGAAAACTGTAGCTCATCCCTCCGTCAATTCGCCAGCAACTGTGGGTTTCCAAAATAATTTTTTTAAGAGTAAAAAGAAACTAGCGATTAAAACAGTATTTGTCTATTCCATGAGAATCTCCATCATCCACGTTCTGCTCTCCCCAGTTAAACTGAGTATTTGGAGCTTTATTAAAAAATGTGTTAAGATCAATATTTCACAGTTTCCTGGAATTTTATCCATGCTTTGAATCCTCAGCTGCACCCCTCCATGAAGACTCTTCAGACTATTCCAGTTCTCCTTGTTGTCTAGCTCCAGATTCTATCACACTGAGATTCTTCTGTTGGGTGCAGCGTGTCCCAAAGGACACATTTTAAAGTCAAAAGATTTGTTTTCAATTCATTGATCAGAGTCTGCTCACTCACCCAGAACTGTATGCTCCTGCACACCCAAAGAACCCCATACCTTTCACCTATAGCTGCTGTTTACACCAAGCATTACATCATGGACATACCAATTTTTTTTTGAGTGTCAAGAGTCAATTGTTTATTTGTGTATTTGTTACAGAGTTCAAACTCCACAGCTGAAAGTGAGCCAGTCTTTATTTGCATAATATTTATCTTGGAACAAAGTTTAGAAATAGAAACTTGAACATACCAATTTTATCAGAGGTCTTTTTGCTACTGGTAACCTCAAGCCTGGAGGTCCTCATTTACAGAGCAATTCTTCCTGACAATAACAGATTCTCTCTACCTTGCTGGGATCTACAGGAAGTTGGAGGAACACTGTCTGGCTTTGGTCTTTGGTCCCCTGAAGTTACAGTGTCACAATTTGGGAATGTCTTCTCTTCAGCCCCCAGGGCTTGATTTAGTGGCATGGGCTTTAAGATTACTGGTTGTCTTTAGCCTTTCAAACAAATATTTCTGCAGTCTCTACTGCTCATTTGGAACTGAACACAAACTCCTACTTACCAATTTATAGAAGTCTGATATACCCAACCAGATTCCAGGAAAAATGCCCTTTACTTCTCTGTACAACCCCTCATTGTGCCTCAGACAGAACTGGCATAATTTAAGGGCCAAGCTCCAGAGTCATATTGTCTGAGTTTGAATCTTGGCTCTGCACCTAAAGCTGAGTAACCTTAGGTACGTTCTTTAAACTCTGTGTGCCTCAGCTTCTTCATTTGGGGAGAATATTTACCTCATGAGGTGGTTGTGGGGATTAAGTGAGTAAATATATGTAAAGTGCTGTATGCCTGGTGTACAGTAAGCATTTCACAACTAGCTATTCTGATAAGGAGAAGAATTGACCAAAAAACTGGTGACCCCAGTTCCTGAATCATTAACATTTGATGGGCTCTATGCTCCAAGCCTTAATCCTGCCCTTTTATGTGTTTTTCATTTTCTTGTACCTAGGTCCCCACTCTGATGATGGACACCCAGTTCTCTGAGTTCACACCGGACATTACTCCCATCATGCTTGCTGCCCACACCAACAACTACGAAATCATCAAATTGCTCGTCCAAAAACGGGTCACTATCCCCCGGCCCCACCAGATCCGCTGCAACTGTGTGGAGTGTGTGTCCAGTTCAGAGGTAGACAGCCTGCGCCACTCCCGCTCCCGGTTGAACATCTATAAAGCGCTGGCAAGCCCCTCACTCATCGCCTTATCAAGCGAGGACCCCATCCTAACTGCCTTCCGCCTGGGCTGGGAGCTCAAGGAGCTCAGCAAGATGGAGAATGAGTTCAAGGCTGAGTATGAGGAGCTCTCCCAGCAGTGCAAGCTCTTTGCCAAAGACCTGCTGGACCAGGCTCGGAGCTCCCGGGAACTGGAGATCATCCTCAACCATCGAGATGACCACAGTGAAGAGCTTGACCCTCAAAAGTACCATGACCTAGCCAAGCTGAAGGTGGCCATCAAATACCATCAGAAAGAGGTAAGCTGAGCTCTTCTCTGCTTTTGGGGACGCTTAAGCCCTCCAGAGTCCAGAGCAGGAGACCAACAAGAGTCAGCATTTTCCTACCACTTAGCTCTCCACCAAACAAATGGTTAGACAGGCTTCAAAAACAGTGAGGCCCATATTTATCCAAGGCACATACAACCTCTGCGTATTTTCTTTATGGCCAGATAAGTAGGGAAAAATCTGATTCTATGATGGGAAAGCACTCATTCATTGAGCAAATGCTTATTTAGCACTGTTTTAGGGGTTTGGGATACAGAAAACAAGTATACCCCTGCCTTCACGGAGCTTACAAGCTAGTGGTGGACAGTAAGTAAATGATCACATTAGTGAAATATATAATTACAAACTAACATCAGGCTCTGAGGAAGAACTTCTGAGAACACATAAAAAGGATCCTACCCTATATACCGGGGCCATGGCAATAGTGATCACAAAGGGCTTGCTGTCTGGATGCTGGTAGTTGTTGACAGAACTAAGTCCTTGGTAGCCCCTCAGCAAGAAAGCTGAGACGTACATTTGAAAGATGGAGTCACACAGAGGGTGTGTGGTTCTGCAGAAGGCTGAGTCCACTGCATTGGCAGGCAGATTCTCAACCACTGCGCCACCAGGGAAGCCCTGTTCTATGCCATCTTATCAAACAATTTGGGGGAGCCTTCTAGCAGGCCTCATTTAGCTCTCTAAGGAGGAAGCATGGTAGAAAGAGCAGGGACTTTGGAGCCAGAGCAACTGAGGATGGAATAGCCTTCAGCTGTACAACCTGAAGAAAGTCCCTCAAATTTCAGGACATTAGTCTTCTCATAAAATGGAGATGACAATAGTTCCTCCATTTCATAGGACTATTATGAAAATAAATGTACTTTAATGTCCATTTCCATCTCTCTTCCAATGCTACCTGGAGTCAGATTCAAATGGGTTGAACCGAGAAGTGCTTGCTGTCTGAAGGGCAACGAGCAGCGCCATCCCTTCATGGGTCCAGGCTCTGAGGCAAATCACATGTGTGCTCACCTGGTCCCTTTCTCTCAGACAAGAAAAAAAAAAAAACTACCCCTCTGAAATGAGGCAGAAATGAGTACTGGGGCAACCTCGAAGGGGATAAAATATGACAAAAGAGCCACATGGAGATTTAACGGCTCCATGGGGGAGACAGGAAATGGATAGACCCACCCCTGAGTCTCCTTATCCTGTTTTTGCAACTACTTGCTTTAAGTAATTTCATTAAGCCTGAAGTTACTCAACCTCACTTTTCTCTTCTGAAAGATAGGGATAATAGGAGTACTTACCCCCCTAGAGAAATATAAAGTTTAAACAAAACAGGTAATATGCTCATGCATAGCACAAGATTCAGCATATATTAGGCATTCAATAAATATTACCTGCTACTATTATTCATTTTTATTGTTACACACAGGGGACCCAGGGTATATGATCTGATTCTGTGTACTAAAATTGTAGGTAATAGATACAGCAATGGCCATCCCCTCCCTTACCCCTTCCTCTCTCTTGCCACCCTACTGTTGATATGTAGTAGCAGTTGTGTTAAGTTGTCTGCTATAAGGTCTAATTGACTTTTCTTCAGTTTTATATACGTGTATATTTCCATTAATGATGTACATTATGATTTCAGTGTGGTTTTCACTTTACATAAATTGTTATAATACTGTAAGAAAAAAAATAACAAGTATGTTTAGAATACGAATTGCTTCCAGATGACAAAATGGTTAATGGGAATAGAAGTGTTAAAAACGGATATTGCAGAATACAACTAAAGTTTGCATTCCTTCCCTCACTAGATAGCAGATAAACTCCATAATTGTAGGGCCTCATCCCCCTGAAAACTGACAAAGTATTTATTTTCAAACAGTTTCATTACAATATTTCATCAATTTTGCATTGGTAGATCATCTACCAGTTACTTTATCATTTGATCCCTTCTGCTCCTATAATCATCATTTGCCAGTTTCAGTTTCTGCTCCATTTGGAAACCATTGTGATGACTTCCTCACTCTCCTGGGGATCTGCTTAGCATATGACCATGGAGTCATCCTTGGGTTCTACATTCACTGCCCTCCAGCCCTCATTAAGCTTCTCATCATTTTTTCCCTCATGTTTTAGCCCTTTTACTTTTCTAAAATTTTGTCCTCCATGTCCCTTATTTCATAATTTCTCTTATTACTGTTATTACAGAATATCTCCATGTTTCTATATGTTCATGTGATATATTTCTTATCTATCATTAGACCAACCTGAATGTGGCAAAGGTTTATATTTCCTTTTGCTCTCTCAATTAAACATCAGAGATTCCAAAGTTGGTCTCAGAGTCTATTCGCTGTGTACATTAAAGTGGAAAGGATCATTTGTTTTATTGTGGTAAACTATACATAACACAAAATTTACCATTTTAACCATTTTTAAAATATACAGTTCAGTGCCATTAAGTACATTCATGTTGTGCAATCATGACCACTAGGAGTCATTTTTTTGAAGACGGGCAAGTTTTGGGTGTCTACTTTTTCTTTCAATAGTGAGCCCATACAATTAGAGTTTCATATTTTGCAGACCACATTATTTTCAATCCGTAACACTGGCAAAGTAGCATCTTTTAGCTATTAAAATTATGGCTATTCAGCAGTAACACAAAGGTAATCCAAAAAGCACTGTATTTATGCAGAGATCAACAATTTTAGGTCTGGTGGTACTCACTCATCATTGTGAATCAAATCAATGAGAACTTTGGAATTTGACAGACTGAGCTGTTTCAGTCAGACCACATCAAACTTCAACTCCAGGTTTGCAGCAAATGCAGCAAGGATAATGAGTGACTGTCAACTTCAATGTCAATGATTTCATGAAAAATAATATACCCTCATAGAGCCACATAAACTCAAATATGGCCCAAAGTTTAGTCCCATGGCCAGAGACTTCAGAATTATTTTAGAATTTACATATTTAGTTCCACATTTCCTAAGACAAGTTATCTCTTTTTGTTGTTCTTGTTTTTTTTGTTGTTGGTGATTATTAATATACTTTATTATTTGTTTAACATCTTTATTGGAGTATAATTGCTTTACAATGATGTGTTAGTTTCTGCTTTATAACAAAGTGAATCAGCTATACATATACCTATATCACCAAATCTCCTCCCTCTTGTGTCTCCCTCCCACTCTCCCTATCCCACCCCTTTAGGTGGTCACAAAGCACCTAGCTGATCTCCCTGTGCTACGCGGCTGCTTCCCACTAGCTATCTGTTTTACATTCGGTAGTATATATAAGTCCATGCCACTCTAACTTCGTCCCAGCTTACCCTTCCCCCTCCCCGTGTCCTCAAGTCCATTCTCTATGTCTGCATCTTTACTCCTGTCCTGCCCTTAGGTTCTTCAGAACCTTTTTTTTTTAATTCCATATATATGTGTTAGCATACGGTATTTATTTTTCTCTTTCTGACTTACTTCACTCTGTATGACAGTCTGTAGGAACAGTATGGAGGTTCCTTAAGAAACTAAAAATAGAACTACCGTATGACCCAGCAATCCCACTGCTGGGCATATACCCTGAGAAAACCATAATTCAAAAAGAGTCATGTACCACAATGTTCATTGCAGCTCTATTTACAATAGCCAGGATATGGAAGCAACCTAAGTGTCCATCGACAGATGAATGGATAAAGAAGATGTGGCAGATACATACAATGGAATATTACCCAGCCATAAAAAGAAAAGAAATTGGGTTATTTGTAGTGAGGTGGATGGACCTAGACAAGTTATCTTAACAATGACCACAGATAAATTTTAGTTTAGTTTCTCTTCTGAATTGTAACTTCATTTCTGCTAAAGAACTCTGTAATCCTTCCCAACCTGTGAATTATAGATTTTTTAAATCTGTGGTTCCATTGAGTCTCAAATGAGTATAGTCTCTAATTTTCTCTATTCAAATCCACATGTCAAGTTTAAGACTGAATACTCTCACCTTGAACAAATCAGCAATGTCCTTATTTTAGGGGTGTTTTTGTTATTTCAAGTTTAGTGTGTTTGGATAAGAAGCAGAGTCCTGTGAGTTACGGAGGTTCTAATAATTCAGGTATCTCTGAGCACTTCATTCTCAGAAGCTCTTGATCCAAGGAAGCAGACTGATAAGTTTTTTCAATAAATATCCATAATCTAGCCATTAAAAAAGTGAAACATACACACAGTGCTTAAGGCCACAAGCATAAAAAAGGTCACGAGCATTGATCATCAATTCTCATCATACAAACTCCTTTTGTAGAATGTGATGGACACAAATAAACAAATGAAAACTAACTTTATCCTTCTATTATATCTATAGCAAATGAACTCAGCTTTGCTACATTAGATAAAATTCCTCAGATTCCTTGAAGGCATATACTTTATGTGTGCTTACTCATCAAGAAAAATATATTCACATCTTAAGTGAGTCACACTCCAGGGTCTGGTGGAACACATTCAATTTGAGGGTTGCATGTTACGAGCCCCTAAAAAATTGGAGACACTTTCTTAAAGGTGTCTAGACTTTTCTAGATGACCTTCAGGCCCTTAAGAAGGCTAGACAAGAATTATCTCCCAGGACCAGAATTATTCAAAGGAGAAACAACCTGTAGATGGGAATGGGACAACTAAGCAAAAACAGAAATTTTGTCTTCTTTTTCATACTTGATTACATGCTTGATTCCAGTTGGACCATGGGGGTCTATCTTCAAGAATAGATAGGTTTCTTCTCAGTGTCTATACTCAGAGCAGGAAAAAGCAGATACACCACTTCTCCACTTTCTAGTGTCATGTCTGCTGACACCCTGTTCAGTCTTCTTTCAAAGCTTGCTGTGATTCCAGCAGGGCAGAAATTCCCAGTACAAATCGAAATTTTCTCAACAGGTGGAGATATTATAAGGGAGGAACATTAGAGATTCCTTCATCAGGTGAAAGTACCCAAAGATAAGCCTGCTCACATCAAAAGTTGCAAACAGACAATATGTCTCTACGTCTCTTAAACCTTGAGCTAAAAAGCTTTATTCAAAAAAACAAAATATTTTTCTCTATAAAATGAGCTGCAACACAACTGATTTTCCAAAACTGGAAGTTAGGAGTTGCCAATATTAAAAATTTAGAAGATAATGGTTTCAAGAAAAGCCAATGTTTCCCCAAGTTTAAGTAAGAATAAAACTATTTAAAAATGATCAGTATTGCCAGAATTTATCATCTAGAGGCATGTGTATTTATGTTTTCAACAACAGATTTTGTTAATGGCATCTTTGATTAAAGGAATCTGAAACACTGAAGTTGTGTTTCCTACCTGTGACTCCCTAGTCTACTTTACATGAATACTTGTGTTAAATTAAAAAATACCTCTTGAGATGCTTTCAGCATTTTACTAGGGTCTTTAAGACGAAATTGTGACAAGGGGTAAAGAGTTCAGTGGTTTTCCTTACCTTGCTAAAATGCAGTTTCATTCTTCAGAGGTATAAATGGAGATCACCTTCAAAGACTCTTTATTACCCTGAAGAGATGTGACACTTGAGACCCATGGATAATTGTATCTGTCAATACAAATAGCTCCCAAATAACTTCAGGAACTAAAGGTTATTTTTTCTTTTTTTTTAGGGTTTTTTGGTTGGTTGGTTGGCTGGTTTGTGAGCTAACGATTACACAGTCAGAAGAAAAACAAGTTTTAAATGAGGGGTAGGGTCCTTGAAAAAAATAAGACGTATACCCTAGGTGAAATGGCTAAATACCACTAGTCTATTAAGATATGGCTGTCAATACAAGAACACAATAGTCAGCTTTGCTGTAAAAAATAAATCTAGTTGGATAATAGTGGGTTAATAATGTGCAGAGTTACATAACTTCCTCAGGAACAAAATCTTAGCCTTAAATGGAATATAATTCACTATTTCTTGAAAGGTGGCTTTTTCATTGTTGTTTTTTCCTCATTACTATTCCTAGAAGAACTGAGTAGGCTCCCAAGAAGAAGTTAACTTGGTGGGGGAAAAAAAGCTCAAAAGAATGAAACAAAAACTGATTCCAACTATAAGTTCGACATCGAGTAAAATAAGGAAGCTCTAATCTCTTAGAAAACAGGTATAAAACTATTGGATAATCCTTACATGTCACATAGATTTTCAGGTATTTTCATATAGACATTTTTCAGCTATTCCTAAAAAGTTCTGATTTCATGTATTCTTTCCCATTGTCAGATATATCAACCAAAGTCTTTGAAAACTATATCATTTTGTGTGTTCCTTATTACCATTGAAGGTAGGCAAAAAAGTTATAACTATCATTTGACAAACAGGAAAGAACTATATTTCAGAGATGTGTTAAGACTATCTATCTGACAAAGCCAGAAGAACTTCAGATTCCTGGTATAATACTTTCTCTGAGTATATTCCACCTTCTGTTGAGAGGAGTTCTTTTATGCTGGTTTGGTAGCCTCCAAATTCACCAACAGGTAATTTAAGATGACCCCAAGTTCTTTGATTTGTGAATGAAAGTTTATTAGTTAAAATTTGTTAAAACACGTAACAATAAAATGGTATGGACCAATAGCTAATAAGGACTATATTCAGTTATAATCTAATAACTAGCAGTAATCATCATAAGAATACAACTAAAAAATAATAAAAAATAAAAAAAGAATGCAACTTATGTAGTTACAACTTCCCACACATTTAGCCAAAGCACACAGGGATGAAGAATTAGATGCTTCCTAATTCACTGCAATCTACCAGCCTATCTCCCTTAGTTTTCACACCTAAATTTGTCTTAGAATGGTGAGCCTATCCCCCTCTCTATCCCTCCATGCCATACAAGAATTGACTTTGGTGTTGTTCTCAGGAAGATCCAGAAAAGTTTGGATAAAGGACTGGAGGGGAGACACAGGATTCCAATCAGAGGTATCCAATCAGTGGACTGCCAAGTTAGTTAATCCATCTTCCTCTAACTGGGCTTTTAAGTGCATGACCTGTGTCAATTGCCAACCAATTATTTCTATCAATATTAACAACTTAGGGTTGTCTAATTTGCGTATGACAAAAACAAGGCTTGGTTCATAAATGCAATTAGGAACTAACTCTACACCACGGTTTTCCACCATAAACTGCATAACTGTTGACGACTTGTTACTTTTCTTCTCTCTCCTAAAAATACCTTCCCTACTAGCTCTTATTCCTAAGTATGTTCTTACTTCCTGCACTTATTTCTTATCACTATTAACTTTACTTTTAATTCTGTTCTGTAAGAGCAAACATACTTAATACAACAATCCATTGCTTGGAGCAAGGTAACAATCTTAACAATTCAAAAACATATAATCACACAATCAAAGCAAACATTGCAATATATTTTATCTAATCCCAAGGTGCCATTATAGTATAATCTTTCCAGGTGAACCCATCTAGCCAAGAGGCTAGATAGTTCCACATATTACACTGTTGTAGCACCTTCCCGTTTGACACCTAAGGACCATGTTGACTATTACGTGTTTTATAGGCTGGTTCAAGCTTTATCTTGTTTCAATGTCTGGAGTAGTCTCACAGATTTCTTTTGACGTATTTTGATGACTTGCTTGAGTAAGTATGGTTGATTGTGTTCTCTCATTACTACTAACAATTTTAACAGGCTCACTAATCTGTTGTGGAATTGTTATGAAGTCCATATTCTAGAGTTCTACTTGGAAGAATAGCTACCCTTCAGTATCCATCTTATTTGAGGTGTACCAGATCTTTCCATTTACAGTTAAATTGCTCATCAAATAGAATTCATAGCAGATTGATGTTCTCTCCTTGGATATGTTTCCTGATCTTGCACAAGTATTTATGCCTTGAGTTTCATTTTGACACAAAGTTATAGCTCTATTTCCTGAAGTCCAAATTTCTAGTGGAGAGTGTATATCTTCCCTGACTGTTTCTAAACCTTTAATTAAAGCATAGATTCTATCTTTTAACTTTTATCCAGGTACTCTGTTATTCTTCTTCTTGGTTGCTACATATATAGATTTCCTTATTTAACTCTAATCACTATTTTTCCTTATAAAACTGCTCCTATTGGAATGGTGGGATAAATGGTTACTTCTTGTTTTCCCACTGCTCTATTTAGGTTAATCGGCATAGTTCCTTTGCACTGCATCTATTATTTACCACTTTGGACATAGTGTATAGAGTGGCCTACCCTGGGCAAGTAAGGCTCAGTTTGTCCAGTTATTGCAGCAGTAAAGTCCCTCAATCTGCTGTCTGGTATGGCTTGTAATTATCCACAGTAGTTGCTTGTAATATAACTTTTATTTCTACTCTTTGTGTCTTTGTTCACCCCTCTAAGTCTCCTGGATTCTCACCTACTCTATCAATCTTCCCACGTAGCAGTGTACTGTGAAACTTTCTCATACTAATATTTTTCAGTAGCTCCATAAGTTCTTCTGATTTTCAAAATGGTCTCTAAAAATACAACAAACTAGTGAATATAAAAAAACAGAAGCAGACTCACAGATATAGAGTGGTTACCAGTGGGGAGATGGGAGAGGGAAGGGGCAAGATAGGGGTAGAAGAGTAAGAGGTATAAACCATTAGGTGTAAAATAAGCTACAAGGATATATTGTACAGCACAGGGAATATAGCCAATATTTTATAATATCTATAAATGGAGTATAACCTTTAAAAATTGGGAATCACTATATTGTATACCTGTAACATATAATATTGTACAGCAACTATATTTCAATTAAAAAAAATTTAAGAGTCTGTGTAAAAAAAAAGTAAAAAAAGGAGTCTGTAGCTTTTCTTGATACAGCAATCTTTTTTTAACTTTTATTGAAGTATAGTTGCTTTACAATGTTGTGTTAGTTTCTGGTGTACAGCAAACTGATTCAGTAATACATATATATTCTTTTTCATTACAGGTCATTACAAGATACTGAATATACTTCTCTGTTCCCTGTGCTATCCAGTAGGACCTTGTTGTTTATCCATCCTATATGTAATAGTTTACATATACTAATCCCAAACTCCTAGTCCTTCCCTCCCTCATCCCCCTCCCACCACATCTTCTTTATTCATTCATCTGTCGATGGACATTTAGGTTGCTTCCATGCCTTGGCTATTAGCTATCTCTTTCTTAAATTTGTTAAATAAACTTATCCTGAAATTCAGTGGCAAAACTGACTTATGTTTCTCCTGCTACTGCTCATCCAAATAAGACCTGGTTATACAGTCTATAATTTTCCCCATTTACCTTTAAAGGTAGCTAATAATCTGTGTATGCAGAGCTCACTTAGTATTAGATGCAGCATCTGTCATGTTGGTTAGCTCTGAATCCACCTGTATTAAAAGTCTTTTTAATCCCTTTGACTATAATATACTTTAGGACTCTATGTAAATTGGTATAATCTGGTTTCCCACGAATGTGGATTGACTTCTACATGTCATTTCTTCACAATTTTCATATATCACTTTGTCTAATGGTATACTTCTATGTCTTTACCTAGTTGTTGCCCATATTGTAAGATGCAAAGGCCATTCTCTAGGAAGAAGGACCGTAATGTCCACAGGCTTGTATGAAAGGTAGCTATTCTTCCAAATGGAAGTAAGGGTACCCTATGGCATGCAATTAGTATGATCAGTGAATTTCCTGAATGTGTATTTAGTCCCTCTCTGTTTTGATATGGGGGTCTTCCAACTATTGCATTTCCCCCCTCTGGTAGCTGTAGAATTACTGTGGGTATAACCAGTCCACATTTTGTTTAAAATCATTATTGCTCCCATTTCTCAGTAGTAAAGATTTCTGTCAAGGTTGAAGCAGTTTCCCTTATAATAAGCCTATCAGCTATTCTTTATAAATGTAGTTATACCCAAGAAGGTGTACTTTATCTGCTTCTACTTGTGGACCATCATCTCTAAGCCTATGCCATAAGTGTTTGACTTCTCCATAGGCAAATAGTCCTTGTTAGGGCTTTGTCTAGCCCTTCTAGTACTAGTACTTCTCTCCGGTTGTTATTTGGTGTAACTTGCCATTTCCATTTGAGCAACAATGTTGCAGAGTAGTTGTGATATGGGTCAGCATTTGAGGGAACAGTCCTGTATTGGAACTTCCTGGCCTCAGCTTTTTCAAAGGTTTCTCCCAGGCAAAAGTTATCTGTAAAGCTTTCTGCAGTTTTATTATCTGGTAGATGGCTGATTTTTAGAATTATTTCCCCCAGTCTACTACAGCATCCTTTGGCTGACACATTCTGTCCGAAAGGCCTAGTAAGTAGTTCTATCTTTTCAAGTAAAAGTGCCCCAATATTGTCCTATTAATGTGACTGTATTCACTATACTGCCATCCTGGAGGATATTCCCCTTTTAGTTTCCACTCATTGTAGAATGGTGAAATTGAGTCCCAAGATGTGATAGAGTTCATCAGGTCTTCACTCTATTGTTAGGTAAGGAGTTTCTTTTCTTTGCTAGTGTTTGCTCCTATTATCAGGAATCCTAACAGGAGAACAAGTACAGGTAAAGAAAGAACCCTACTGCTAAAGTCAGAGCTTTTCGTATAAATAAATACAAAGAAGAAAAGAGACCAGCCTCTGCCAGAAGCCAATCAAATAGTGCTTGTTCTATAATAGATTAGTAATGAACCTGGGCAAAACTTGGAGAAAAACTGTTATTGCTAACATCCCGAAAAATTAGAATATATTTGACACAGAGAAATGATCAGTTTTCACATGCTGGTGGAGGCAAATGAGGTTTTATCTACTTAAGTCATTGTTAATACTAGAGAGTGCTTCTTCATATAATTCTGTGTCTAACATAGGTTGATCTGTATCAAAGGTTAAGTCTTCGTCTTCTCTTTGTGTAAGTATCGATTCTAAGTCTGGGAGATCAGCAAGGTCTGGTAGTGAAGCTTCCTCGGAAAGAGGTGCATCTGTTTCTATCTGTTCTGCTCTGTCATCTTGCTCTTCACAAGGAACTGGTTCTTGTGAAATCAACCGTAGAAGCTCTTCAGCTATTCTAACTAACTGGGCTACACAGTCAACAAGTCCACCAACTAGTACAGGGGTCGACACAGACTCCATTCCTCTGTGCTTTCCTCAGTAGATAAAATATTACTAAAAGTTGTAGTAAATGGGCTCTTGGTGACAATGGATCCTATGGAGCTGGCAATGGTTCTGTGGTTGGTTTGGTTGAGAAATGAGGCTGTTGATATGATGATGATGATCAAGTACAGAATGAGGCCAGTGGTCCTACAGTACCTTTTGATAAATTTGGTGAACCTTCCACAAAATTTACATGTGGTTCTCGTTTGTGTTGGTAGTGAACTGCTATTATAACGACCATCAGACAGATTGCCACAGCCAAGAGAAAACAGAAAAGCAGATCTAATAATAGAAAAGAGAAATATAAAGTTAGTATCCTTGAGCCTTTCTCCATCATACAGTTTCTGGCTATAGGATAACGTTGAAAATGTACCCCTAGCTATTGCTCCTCGTTTTTTTCTTTTTTTTTTTCTTTCTTTTTTTTTTTTTTTTTCAGTACGCGGGCCTCTCACTGTTGTGGCCTCTCCCGTTGCGGAGCACAGGCTCCGGACGCGCAGGCTCAGCGGCCATGGCTCACAGGCCCAGCTGCTCCGCAGCATGTGGGATCCTCCGGGACCGGGGCACGAACCCGCATCCCCTGCATCGGCAGGTGGACTCTCAACCACTGCGCCACCGGGGAAGTCCTACTCCTCGTTTTTTGATGGCCTTATGAGGCTCTACTACTCATAGTCCCCTTTACACTTCTCATGGTCTTTACCTCTTATGGGATTTGAGAACAAAGTGAGCATAGGTAGTTTGTCTATCTTTCTTGAACATCTCTATTGAGGAGGATACATACACTCAGAGTCTTTCAATTAATCCTGTTTTATTAGTACCTTCACCTCATTTCCATTTATATCTGGTGCTGCTAAGTTCTTTCTGTGTTTTTAATAATTCATTCATTAAAGTTTCCGATTGCCCCTACAGTCTGGGGAATTTATGGTAAATAAATGAAAGTCCCACATTCTCTGTCTTTTCCCAAATTTTATATAACTTCTGTTATAAAATTAGTTCTTTGGTCATTTCCTATCACTGCCAATATTCCATATCTAGCAGCCATTTCTCCTAAATTTGTCTAAAACCATGGTCATACTATTCTCATCTGTATGTCTGAGTGCTCTACAAGCCCTATTCCTAAGTTTATACCTCTTTAAGGTAATATTCCTTGTTTAAAAATCTAGAGAATGGCCCAATATAATCTGCCTATCACATTTGTCTGGTTTACCATCCCCCATTCCCCTTAAAAATGAGTTTGTTGAGGCTTCAAGATTTTAGTAATTCAGCATAGCTCATATTGCTTACTCATTTCTTTGATTCATAGTTTTTTTTGTCCACTCTTTCTCCTCTGCTTACCTAGAATATTCATGTCCACATGCCCTGAGCTTTCACATGCCCAATCTGCAACCTTAAATTGAACTGAAAAGGGACCTGAGTTGAGACTTGGAGTTCCCAAGACTGCAGAGTCTGTATTAGTTTTGGCGGGGGTCAGGATTGTCTCCTCTCTTATTCTAAATAGATTATTCTGTCTTTGCATTCTGATGAGCTGGTACATGTCCTACATGAATTGCTAAATTTCTTTCATTGATTTCTTTTCATATCTCCCTTCACCAGATTGTTTTTTCCTGCAGTAAATTTCTGTAATTTTCTGTAATTCTGTAATCCTGTAATTTTCTGTTTATTAGAATATATATCTCAAGTCCACAGCTGATTAGTGTAGCTATGTTCTTTTGGCCAGTTGTTTTCTTGGGCATATATACACATTAAATTTCTAGCTAGCAGTCCTGCAAATTGAGCTGGTTTCCTCTCTCCAGCCTCAGTCAAGTTTTTCCCAGTGGAGAGTACTAGGAAGCAACCATCCACCTCCCTCTTTTAGGATACTGCCAAATCTATCTTTGCCCTGTTTCCAGCAGTTCTGACCAGAGTGGGGCCCAGCAAGCCACAAGCTTTACCACAGCGACTTGTACTCCTTAGGCCTTTACTGGAGTAGAGCAAATCATCCGCCAGATGGTCTGTGATTTTCACATGGAGCTTGCTAGTTTCCACAGGGTATGGTTTGACCCACTCAGTTATATACTATCTTCACCTAGCATAAGTCCTATCAGAACCTCACTTTTTTTTTTTCGCCCCCAATCCTGACAGTAGACATGGGGTTTGCCCTGATGATAAGGGTCCTAACCATAATAACCAGAAGGCATGATTTTGGCTGGAGGCAACTTCCATCTGAAATATGGGAGAATCGGTACTAGATGCGTGGCAGTTCATTAACTCACAGGATCTCTGTTTTTGATTAGAGAAAAAGCAATCTAGTGGAAGGAAATAATGGTAAAAAATCATGAGAGGAATTTGGCATTAATGTAGAGCGTGAATCAGCTCATCAGAAGAAAGACACAGAAGTAAGGTGTGTGTTGAATAGTAGTAGAGAGCACCATCAAACTTTTCAAAGGAAGCAATAAACTACTACAGTGCCCGTAGCCCAAGGGCACAAGAGGGTAATAGGAACATACTCACACAAAACCTATTTAACTTCCGGCTTCCCTTTCACCCAGTTTCTTTTCTCAGCTTCTCTACCTCCCTCTAGGACTCTGTTATTAATCTTCTTTGTCAATACACCTCCATTTATTCACCTATGTGTTTCATTCTATTTCATTCTCTCTGTATCTTCATCTTACACTACCCCTTCCCATCATCTTTTCTTCCATCTCTCCCTAAGCTGGCCAAAATTTAGAAACAAATTATAGTCCATTAATCAAATAGATGTATTTACAGAGTTTTACAAGACACAATCTAAATATAAAAAGCGGAGAGGTAGAACACTTCATATGTTGCTATCTTATAAAGACAAATGTAGTTATCTATTATTTATGCAACCCTTGGTTTATTTTTTCTATCTCTTGGTCACCTTTGATGGGAAAAAAACATTCCTGACCTAGCCTTAACCCTGTTGACCACTGTGTTGGCTAATCCACAATTCCTATCTTCAAAGCATCTTGGAACCTAGGAGCTGGGGATGGGGCGAGGGCAGGGAGGGTGTTGAGAAATTAGCGAGTACTGCAGTGCTAGGAAATAGTAAGAGTATAGCATCAGCTTATTCCAGTTACGATAATTTCCAAAGCAACCAAACCCTGAACCTAAGTTGTTTGCTTAAAGGTGTATTTTGGATAGTTTGCACCTAGCCCCAACTCACCTTAAGGACCCTTTTATTAGCTGTTCCTTCTGCCTAGAATCCCTTTCCCCCAGAAAAAAAAAAATGGCTTCTTGTCATTCTGGTCTCAGCTTAAATATCATCTCCTCAGATTTCAGACCCTCCAACCTGAAAAAGCCTCTTAATCATCCCTTTCTCGTTTTGCATACAGCGCATTTTTACATTATAGCACCTATGATCACCTCATATTTTCTTGTTTATTCATTTGTTTTTCTGTCACCCCACCCCACATATATATAGACTAAAATGAAGTTCCATGAGATTAGGAAGCGTGTCTGTTTTGTTTTCTGCAGTATATCCAAGGCATAGAAGAAAGGCTGCTGCATAGTAGGTAACTGGTAAGTATTGTTAAAGAAAGAAAGGAAGGGAAGAAGGGAGGGAGGAACAACTTTTAACTCTTTCATTCAGTAAATATTATTGTGTCAAATATTCATGCATAGGGCTTTTCCAAATATTCATGCATAGGGCAGTGGTTGAGAGTCCGCCTGCCGATGCAGGGGACATGGGTTCGTGTCCCGGTCCGGGAAGATCCCACATGCCTCGGAGTAGCTAGGCCCGTGAGCCATGGCCGCTGAGCCTGCGCGTCCAGAGCCTGTGCTCCGCAACGGGAGAGGCCACAACAGTGAGAGGCCCGCGTACCACACACACACAAAAACAAAACAAAAACAAAAACAAAATATTCATGGATAGCAGGGGGTACAAAGATAAAACAATTCATCAAAACACATGGTTAATAAAATGAGCAGGCAATGCACAGACAGAGAAAATACTCACAAAAAATATATCTGACAAAGAACTTGTAACCAGAATATATAAAGAGCTCCTACAACTCAATAATAAAAAGACAAACAAACCAATTAAAAATGGGCAAAAGAGTTGAACAAACATTTCACAAAGGAAGAAAAATAAATAGCTAATAAACACATGAAAACATATTCAATATCATTAGTCATCAGGGAAATGCAAATTAACATCACAATGAGATACCACAATACACTCACTGGACTGGTTAAAATTAAAGACTGACAACATCAAAGGTTGACAAAGAGGTAGAGGAACCAGAATTCTCACACATGCTTATGGGAGTATAAAATGATACAACCTCTTTGAAAACGTCTGGCAGTTTCTTATAAAACCAGGCAAGCACCTATCCAGTCCCGGCAATTCTACTCTGAGGCATTTACCCAAGAGAAATGAAAGCTCACAGAAAGATTTTTATAAGAATGGTTATAGCAGCTTCATGCATAATAGCCAAAAAAAGTGGAAAGAGCCCAGATGTCAATCAAAAGGAGAATGGATAAACAAACTGTGATATATTCATACAATATGATACTAATCAGCAATAAAAAGAAAGCCACTACTGATAGGGATAACAACATGGATGGATATCAAAAACATTGTACTTAATGAAAGAAGCCAGACACAAAAGAATATATATTGTACTATTCTATTCCTATGCAATTCTAGAAAATGCAAAATGATCTACGGTGGAAAAATCCAAATAGCAATTGCATCTAGGGGAGTGGAAACTAACTGGAAGAGGCTAAGAGAACTTTCTGAGGTGATTCAGGTTTATACAAGATTACGCATTTTTCAAAACTCACTGAATGGTACTCTTAATATTTGTGCATCCCGCTGTATGTAAATTTTACTCACCCCCAAAAGGTGACCAAGCATGATCCCCAGCCTCAAAAACTATATATCAGATGAGATGACATGGCCTAAGTATTCTAATAAATGTTCACATTTATTGAAGATCTATTACACTTCGGGTACTTTCTTTTTTAATATTAGAACATTTAATCTACTTGATAACCCTGTGACATTACAGATGAAAAAACTGAGGAACAGAGAAATTAAATAAATTGCCCACCGCCACATGGTAAGTGAAGACACAGAATTGGAAGTCAGCCCAGGTATGATTCCTAAAGTCCTGTGCCAGAGGGCACAAATTCAGGTGCCTATAGGAGGAAAATTTGCCTTATTCAGGCCAGAGCTGACATCGCATTCTAAGCAGGAATAGAACTCAAAATGTTAATCTCATTTCCCATCCCTGGAAACTGGCTGAATTCCAAGTTGACTGTGAGTCCCAAAGCAGAGGGATGGAGAGAGCCAGCTCAGTCCCCTCAGCAATCTCCATCATCTGTGACAGGAATGTTGTGTCCATTTTACCTGCCCTTCCCCTGACCTACTGAATTGGCCCCCTCATAAACTACTCACCTGTGATAGAGCCAAGATGGATGAGAGGGTCAAGGTTATGCCTATCAAATGTTTACTGGACTTTCGCTTTCAAATGGGATGTGAATGCTCCTGTCACAACTAAAAAACAACAACAAAATGATCAACTACACAATTAATAGGTTTTAAAGATATCTGCGATCTGTGGAAACAAGGACAAGATGAACTAAAATTTCAGAGAGTGAAGTCTTTTGTAAGAATGCTGATAATCACAGACTTCTTTTCTTCACTGAGACATTTGCTAATTCTGGGCACAAATTGAAGATGAGGTTTGGCACCAAGGCAGAGGGAGTCTACAGAGGAAAATGAGAAATCTGCATAAAGGTTGAGGCTAGCATAATGGATTGGAAATTTGAGAAGCCTGAAATGCAGGGCTAATTTTCCTCACCTGAAGTTAGCTGAGTTCTAGCCTAGCACATGCGTGGAAAAGTCTGAGTGGAGTCTCCCAAGCCTCGCGGTACTTTGGAGACAAATTCTCACTAGAGGGAGGGAGACTGCCACAAATACACTACTGGTCTCTCCCTCAAACAATTTTGAAGTTGAGAAGACATGGGGAGGCTAATGAATTAATAAGCTCAAAACCATCCCCAAAGGGCATTTTAGGCAAAGTGATTCTAAAATGTATAAGGATATATAAAGGGCTTAGTATAGCCAAAACATCTTAAGGAAGAACAAAATTGGAGGACATATACTACCAGATATCAAGGCTAGCTATGCAGCTACAGTTATACAACAGCATGGTACTGACACAAGAACAAACAAATAAATCAGTGGAACCATGATGCTTACCTCACACTGGATATAATAATAATAATAATAATAATAATAATAATGATAATAATTTGAAATGGACCATAGACCTAAACATGAAAGGTAAAACAGTAAATCTTCTAAATCAAACCATTGGCAAATATCTTCGGGACCTTCAGTAGTTAAAGATTTCTTATTCAACACAAAAGCATTAACTATGAAAAAAGATTGATAAATTGGATTTCATTAAAATTAAGAGTTTCAATTTATCAAAAGACACCTTAAGAGGGTGAAAAGGCCAACTACAGATTGGGAGAAAATATTCACAGTACATATATTTAACAAAGGACTTGTATCTAATATATACATATATTTTAAACTCTTTCAAATCAATAAGAAAAAAAACAGTCCAATTTTTAAAAATAGAACAAAGAATCGAATAGCACTTCACAGATGAGAACTTTCAAGTGGCCTACAAACATATGAATAGAGTTTCATCATTATTGCTCATGAGGAAAATGCAAATTACACACAAAACCCCACCAGAATAGCTAAAATTGAAAAAACAGAAAAAAAACTGACAATACCAAGCACTGAGAAGAACATGGAGCAACTGGAACTCTCATACATTATTGGTGAAAGTGTTAACTGGTACAACTTCCTTGGAACTGTTAGGCAGTATCTACTAAAACTAAACATACCTCTATTGAATGGCCTTGTCATTCTACTCCTAAGTATATAAAATAAAAGATTACAAATGTCCACAAAAATACACGTACGAGAATGTTGAAAGAAACCAGATGCCTAAAAGTACATACCATATAATTCCATTTATGTGAAATTTAAGATCAGGCAAATGTATCTGTAGAACAAAGGTGAATGTAGTAGTTACCTCTTGTGGGGGGCGGGTGGTTATTGACTGGGAAGAAATGTGAGGAAGCCTTCTGGGGTGCTGGAAATATTCTGTCAATATAATTACGTATGTTTTTTTTTAAAGCATTCAGCTGTACCCTCAAAATTGATGTATTTCACCTTATGTATGCTATAGCTCAAAAAATTGTTCTTTTTTTAATTTGGGGTTTCCTTCCTATAAAACCAGTAAGGACAGCAAGACAGTGATGAGAGTCTTGTCAGGGTTCAGCAAGCTGGTCATCACAGAATGGAAATGGAATGAAGTCTGAAGGTACAGAGAAGGGTCCTTGGCCTACTTCATGGCAGAGCTAAGTAAAGCAAGAGACCCTTGTAGCTGGATGCAGTTGTAAATTGACAGAAGATGAGATAAGCCACATCTTATAAGTAGCTCAGAAAGACGGCTGGGGCAGAGGCCATGCTGTCTATCTGATAACTAGAATCTTTAACCCCGTAGACTTTTATTAATCTCACTCTTATAACATTTTTGTCAGCACAACTAATCAAAAGCCACCAGTTTTCTTTTAGCAGACAGTCCTACCCTGCTATTTTGTGATGCTCGTAGCTGGCAAACTGGCAATAAGTGTCTAACAGTAGGGTGGAAAAGGAGCAAAGGAATCCAAATCCTCTGGGTCTATGTTTATAGTTGATAAGTTTCTCCACATCAGGCAAGGTAAATTAGTTCATATCCAACGGGAAGAGAGGCAGTTATATGGGAGAGATTAAAATGTGCCTTTGGTGAGTATAGGTGCCAGCTTCCTATTTACAAACAGTAAATTTTTTAACAATGCCCCATTTCTAATGCTGCAGTACCATTTGGATACATGCATTCAACACAGGTTTTTTTTTAAAACACCCCCAACAATACTGTAAGGTAATTATACTACAATAAAGATATTAAATAAATAAATAAAAACACCCCCCAGACGCTACTTCTCATTGCCCTCCCCACCCCTGAGGAAACATCAAGAGGGCCTTGTTCCCAAAGGGCAAATTTTATAATTTTGACATAGCAGGAGCTCTCTGAGGGGCTACAATGAACAAAGCAACAGGATCCACCCTTTAAACTCTTTTTTTTTTAAAGAAAAATAAAAGCTACCATCCTTTACGTTAAAAAAAAATTTTTAAAACTGTGTGCAATAAGGCATTTGCCTGTTATAGGATCTGACATTTAAAATCCCCATGAACCATATTTAATTTATCAAGAAAGAAAGGAAAGAATTGTGTGGCTGAAGAGCTAAACATGGCCCCTTCTTGAAAATATATGAAAAATTCAAAACAGAAACTGAAAAAATGGAGGGTAGGAAATGTCCTTATGGTCAATTTAGATCAGATTCTACTGAATTACTTTCTTCCTCCTCCAAAGTTGTTCACTGCTGCAGAGAGAATCACAGATTCTTGCTTACCCTTCAGAAAAACAACTTCGTCACTGGAGAAAAACAGCCACTTTTGAAAATATATCTCTTGGTTATTTTCCTAGACAGACAAATAGTTTCCTCAGTCTTCAAACATGAGGACAGCAACCCCATCTTGACTTGGTGGGACTCTGCACCGGCTTGTCCCTGAATCTCGGCTGTTATGAGAAACCCACAGGCTCCCAGAGAGCCTGAAAAGAGCTGTAATGCTTCTAGAAAGATTCTTGGCTTTTAAATATTACCAGTGCAGAAGGTGAGGTCTAATATAAGGGAAATAAAAACAAAACTTCGAGGTAAAAGGAAAAGGGATTTTATTCCCGAGTCTTCCCTCAGCTTTCTGAGAGGGAAAAAGAAAATTGTTTTTGCTTGTTTGTATATTTTCTTTGGGAGACACGGTAAAATGATGCTAGTGGTTGTAATAGTAGGATCTGTAGTCAAACAGATCTGTATTTGAATTATAAATTTTTCACTTACTAACTAGACGTTTGCTAAACTACTCTGCCTCAGTTTCCTCATCTGTAAAATGAAGATAATAAAAGTTGTGAGAATTACGTGAGTTAACACATGCAACGAGTTTAGAATGGTGCCTGGTATATAGTAAGTTCTTCATAAATGCTAGCTAATATAATTGTTCTGGAGAAAATTCTGGGATGCAGGAGACAGTGTGTGGTGCATCCTGGGTACTGACTAGTGATCCCTGGAAGGTGGAGGGGGCAGTCAGGGTGAGACAACTGCAGGCATTACAGAAACTGGAAGGAAGTACCAGAGATATGTCATCTCATGGTTAGAACCAACATGACTATACACTTGGATAAAGATGTGAGGGAGCAAGACTGTCTTGTGGCTCTAATTCACACATAACCCTTTCGGAAGACGTAAGACCAGTCACGTAGGGACTCCTTGAGGATTAGTGGATCTTCCTGGCCTACTTCACTCTCCCCTTTGAAGCCCTTGCTCACTCTGGCTCTGAGCTCTGGCAGGTGAAAACTGACTACACTTCAGGCTGCCCATTGGTTATTCCTCCCACACATTGCAAGCTGCATGGAGAAGGCCCTCCACTGGGTATTAAGGCAATGAATCTTTCAAAGCATTAACTAGCTATTCCTTGGAAACATCCCCCGTTGACCCTTGAACAACATGGGGGTTAATCCACCTATAACTTACAGGTGGCCCTCCACATCCATGGTTCCTCCACATACGGCGATTCAACCAACCACAGCCCATGTAGTTCTGTAGTGTTTATAATACTATTGAAAAAATCCGCATATAAGTGAACTGTTCAAGGATCAACCGTACCTGGAAAGTAATTGGCAAGATAATGAAGGCCATGACCTCGTTTCTAGAAAGGCTTCACCTGAACCAGCCCAGATTCTCAGCTCTTCCTATGTGCATCATTTGGGTAAGAAAGGAAGCATCATACAAATACCATTGTATACTTTGTATCCCTTACCATCCTAGCCCAGATTTAGTACTGAGCTTCAAGAATACCTCTCAGAAATTTGACAAGAGCAAGACAAAGCACCAGTAGTGGCCTCCTCTCGGTTTCCGTGGCAAATGCCAGCTTGCCAGGAGAGACCCAGTTCATTTATTTTACCACCTGGAAAGAAGATCAGAAGTCATACATTTCTTCCTTCTGCCTGCAAATGCACTTACTGCTTATCCACCAAAAGAAAACTGCTTCTGTTTTTAATGGTCTCAAAATAAGATTCCATAACCTCCCTTGGTAGCTCATTCCAGTGTTTCATAGCTTCCTCCTTCTGCTAATTATATCCTCAAGTACCCTCACATACATTAACTTATTTAATCCCATAACAATCCCGCAGAGCAAGGATTATCCCTATTTTACAGCTGAGGAAGTGAAGAACCAAAGAGGGTAAGAGATGTGCCAAGATTACATATCTGGTTAGTAGCAGAGCAAGAGTAAGAATCTGATTCTTCAGCCTCTCAGCCCTCTGTGCTCTCCCTTACACTGTGGTCTGCCTAGTGACGCTCTGGGGAGTTCCAAATCACCAGCAGAATATGAAGCAGTGTTAAGATGTCAACAAGAACACAATACAGCTGTGGTGGGTGGCTTACCAAGTGGATTGTAGGCCACAGGCCCCCTTGAGGATAACCATTTCATTGTCCTCATCCCTAAATACTATTGTTCTCAGAGCGTACCTACAGTTAGAACGTTCTAGTAAAAAGAAAAGATACCAAAAACCTAAACGAACATTCAAATCACCTTAAGACCATATGCTGACCTATGAAAATTAAAAATAAGACAAGAGTACTTGGTCTCCTGTTTTCAAACTTCTCCATTTTTGACCTCTGAGATAAACATAATCAGAATAAATTGGAGGAAGTGAGGTAGAAAAAAATCTTTCCTAATATCCCAAAAAGAAAAATGCTTTGCCCTTGGGCATAAATTTATTGTTTCCTCTCCCTCTGAAGACTTCATTCTTTTACCTCTCAAGGTTCATAAAGAGGCCAACAGTTAGCATTTTAAGCATGGGTAAAGAGCGAACTCCATCCCCTATATGCTTAACACTCAGAGAAGCACACCAGACTGGGGGCTTCCCTGGTGGCTCAGTGGTTGCGAGTCCGCCTGCTGATGCAGGGAACACGGGTTCGTGCCCCGGTCCGGGAAGATCCCACATGCCGCAGAGCGGCTGGGCCCGTGAGCCATGGCCGCTGAACCTGTGCGTCTGGAGCCTGTGCTCCGCAATGGGAGAGGCCACAGCTGTGAGAGGCCCGCCATACCGCAAAAAAAAAAAAAAAAAAAAAAAAAAGAAAAGCACACCAGGGCCACAGCCCTGTCCTCTGGCGAGAGCCCTCCCAATAGCAGACCAGCATGCTGCTCAAGCAAAGGACTGGATGGAGTTGTCCTGATAGGATTCCTTACAGGGTTTCCTTTTTAGTATTACCTAGAGGCAAGGGATTCTCAAGGCAGTTTTGCTCAACAAGAACAAAATCTCTCATCTCTTGTGACTGATATTACCAGGTTAAATATTTCTGCTCTAAAACATACGGTTTGTTTTTGTGGGTTTGTGGGGGTTTTTTGGGTTTTTTTTGGCGGTACGCGGGCCTCTCACTGTTGTGGCCTCTCTCGTTGCGGAGCACGGGCTCTGGACGCGCAGGCCCAGCGGCCATGGCTCACGGGCCCAGAAGCTCTGCGGCATGTGGGATCTTCCCGGACCCGGGCACGAACCCGTGTCCCCTGCATCGGCAGGCAGACTCTCAACCACTGTGCCACCAGGGAAGCCCAAACATACATTTAATTAAATATAATGGCCACTCCACCTAACTACCCTTGTCAAAGTTGCCAGTGACTTCCACACTACTAAATTCAGTGGTTAATTCCCAGTTCTCATCTTGCTTGTCCTATAGGCAGCATCTGACATGACCACTCTCCAAGTCCTCTTCTTTTTGGTCTATAGTCGCTTCCTTGATGATTTCATACAGGGTGTAAATAACACCTATCTACCAATGAATCCCAAATTTATTTAGCTAGCTCAGACCCTTCTCCAGAGTCTCATACTTGTGTATCTAAGTGCCTTCACAATGATTTCTGTTATCTAAAACTCAATATTTCCAAAACTGGGTCCTTGGTCTTCCCTCCAAAACCTACTCCACCTATAGCCTTCTCCATCTGAAGGAGATAGCAACTCTGTCCTTCTAACTACTCAGGCTATACAAGCTTGAGTTTATCTTTGACTCTTTTCTTTTTCCCACAATCCACACCCAATCCACCAGGATACCCTGTTGGCTCTGCCTTCAGAATATATCCAAAATCTAACAACCTGTCATTGTGAGCCACCATCATCCACCTGTCACTTTGATTATTTCAACAGCCTCCTAACAGGATTCTCTTTGCCTCACTCCAGTCTCTTCTCAATACAACAGCCAGAGTGATCCCTTTAGACTGTGAGTCAGATCATGTCACTCCTCCTGTACTGTCTCTGCATTTCCTTCAGAGTAAAACCTAGATCCTTATAACGGCCTACATGGCACCCCGTGATATAATCTGCAACTTCATCTTCTACTTCTCTCTCCCTCCGTCCATTCCAGCCACCCTGGCCTCTGTCATTCCCCAAACTCACCAGGCACATTTCCTCTTTAGGTGCTTTGCACTGGCAATTCCTTCTGCCCGGAATGTTCTTTACTCAGATATCTGGATGGCTAAATCCCTCACCAACTTCAAACCCTTTCTTACATCTCACCTTTTCAATGAGAGCTACACTTAGCACAGTTTCAAAAACTGAACCTCCCCCTCCCAACCTGGCACTCCTAGGCTTCCTTATTCGGCTCTACTTTTTCAATTTTCTTGGAACTTATCACCTTATGTACATATGATATGGTTTACTTGTTTATTATGATTATTATTTATTTTATGTCTCCCCTCTCTAGAAGGTAAGCTCCATGAAAGCAGTGATCTCTATTTTGTTCAAGGGTAAGAAGAGTGTCTGGCATGTAGTAGGTACTCAATAAATATTTGTTGAACGAATAACAGGACTAATAACTCCTTACTTTTTTATAGTGTTTTATACTTTAGTGTTTTCACATTGTATCTCATCTGATCTTCACAATTACCACATAACATGGGTAGGGCAACCCAGAGTTTACTATCTCCATTCTACATTTAGGAAAATTAACATCTAGAAAGGCAAAAAGATCTACCCAAAATCACACAGCTGGAATGTGGTAGAACCTGGAACCTAGTTCTGTGCATTCTTCCCAGAGCTGCCAACATTCTACTGCAAAGCCCGCAGTCCTTGAGGAAAGGCCTTCCAGATTTTTTGTTAGGACAGAGACACGCCTTGCTTCTGCCATTAACCCAGTGCCTTGAAGCTGAATGTGTTGCACCTGCTCATGGGAATACAAACACGTGAAGTTATCTAAAGACCTGAGTTTATGTGGGGAATAGCCATGTGAATGTCAGAGAAAATGATTCCATTTCCAAATGGTGCTCTCTCCAAGAAAGAAAGCAACATTTGACTATACCAGCTGCTCAGTGGAATAAATCATTTGTTTCTTCCTAACCAGCTCTGCCTTCCTCTTGCATTCCACACTAAACCAAATAGTTCTCCAAAGCAACTTAACCGCACAAAGGGGGAAATTACAGTCTAAGATGGCATCTGCCACGGAAGGTGCATCCTGGTGGCCGCTTCCACTGCGCCACCATCTAAGCCGCTGACTGCCCATGGCGAAAGCTCTCCCCCGCTGCCGCTGCCGCACAAGAAGAGTGCAGACTGTCCCTTTAAATGTACCACTGAAGAGGAAGCTGGTGTTTACTTGGCAGGAGAGAAACAGGATACTTCATGCTTGGCATACTGCTACCATTGGCATCCAATCCAGAAGCTGCTACATTCTGCAGGGGTGGCAACTATTTTGTCCTCAGGATAACATAGTGGAAGATACAGCTATATTTACATACAGGCTTTTTAACAGAGATGCCTGTCACCCCTGGTAAG
Organism: Tursiops truncatus; assembly: GCF_011762595.2. NCBI lineage: Eukaryota > Metazoa > Chordata > Mammalia > Artiodactyla > Delphinidae > Tursiops > Tursiops truncatus. The sequence continues at coordinate 34,376,766 of NC_047055.1, forward strand.
CTCACAGGAGGCAACAGAAATGGCACAGCCAGGAAAAGGCAAGCCAAGTCCTCAGTGCCTTCTGGCAGGTGAATACACGGTACCAGCGAGAGAGGCCTGGTCTCTTTCCCTGGTCCCCAGAATGTCATTATGACAGGGATGTATGTATCCCATAACCCTTCCAAGAATTACTAAGTAGATCAAGTTTGTCTTCAGTGCCCTTTTCCTTTGATCACAGCAAATCAAGAGGTTGAGGCTTGACCCTACTACCAAGTCGGCTTTGCTTCCAGGCTCAACAAACAACCCCTAATGAAACAGCAACCATCAATACAGAAACCTCAGACTGAAAACAGAAGCATCCACTCAAGCATAGTTTACCAAATGCTTGATGGACTTCAGATAATAAATGGACGCAAGCATCACTGAAACATGAAAACATACAACCTCAGCCACACAGGCATGTGCTGAAGTATTTGACACTGGGGAAGTAGGAAGGATGAAGAAAAGAGGTTATTTTTAAGGGGAAAAATATGAGATTTGGAGGCAGAGTAACTGGGTTCAAGTTTAAAAGTTTTCTTACCTTGGGCAGGTCGCTTAAGCTCACTGTGACTCACTGTGACTCACTTTCCTGATCTGAAAATAGGATGATGATAATTTCTTAAGCAAGTATTACTTTTCTGATTTAGACAATGTTTAATTATGGGGAGATGCCTGTTTAGTTTAAAAAATAGGAGCATGGCTTGTGAATTCAAACATAGATATAAACTCTACCCCTGATACTTATTCACTATATGCCATTGAGGAAGGCACTTATTCTCTCTAAACCTGAGTTTATTCGTCTATATAATGGGGATGATGATGACACCTATCTCAAATGGATGCTGCAATAATCAAATACTGTTGAAATAATGCTTTATAAACTATAAACTCCAAGGCAAAGAAAGTTTTCTTTAAAAAGTCTTGACTAGAGTGACCAACCAATCTGGTTTGCCAGGGACCAAAGGATTTTCCAGGGCCTAGCACTTTCAGCACTAAATATGGAAAATCTTGGGCAAATTGGAAAGAGTTGGTTACCCTAAGTCTCGATTAGCCCTTAACAAAGTCAAGGGCCTGAATAGGCCTTAACTGGGAAGACTAGGCCTTAACTAGACTTAGGCCCTGGCTTAGCCTCAGCTATACTCTGACTAGGCATTAGCTAGGCTTACCCCTGGTTAAGCTGTAATTACACTCTAACTAGGACATAACTAAGTTTAGCCCCTTATGGGACTTAACTGGGCTAAATAGGCTTTAAAAAGGCTCAGGCCCTTGCTACACCTTAAGTGAGACTCTGATTATGCCTCCTCTAGACTTAGGTCCCAGCTAGGCCTTAAATAGTCTCTGAATAGATGTAAACTAGGCTTAGTCCCTGAGTAGGCTAAATAGGCTGTGACTAGGACTTAACTAAGCTTATGCCTGATTAGACCTTAACTGGACTGGCTAAACTTTAACTAGGATGAATAAGCCTTAAGTAAGCTTAGGCCTTGGCTATAGCTTGACAAGACTCTGGCTAAACCTTAACTTGGCTCTGACTAGGCTCTAACATGCTTAGGCCCTGGATTCTACCCCTGACTAGTTTCTGACGAAAACTTAAGTAGATTTAGGCCCTAACTGGGCTCTGACTACACGTAAACTAGGTTTGGGCCATGGCTAGTCCTTAACATACTCTGAGGCGATCTTCACCATGTTGGTTACCTTAACTGGATTTAGGGCCTGGCTGTATTTTAAAAAGACTCTGGCTAAGCCTTAACTCAGCTCTGACTAGGCTTTAAAATGCTTAGGCTCTGGATTCTACCTCAGCTGTTTCTGACTAAAACTTAGGTGGATTTAGGCCCTAACGGCTCTGACTAAACATAAGCTAGGCTTAGGCCATGGCTAGTCCTAAACATACTCTGAACAGATTTTAACCATGCTGGCTAAGTTTTAAATGGGTTTAGGCCCTGGCTATAACTTGACAAAACTCTGGCTAAAACTTGGATCTGACTAGGTTCTAATAAGCATAGGCCCTGATTTGTACCCCAGTAAGTTTCTAAAACTTAACTATATTTAAGCCCTACCTTGCTTCTAAAAAACTAGGCTTTAAAATACTTAGGCCCTAATTTGCACCTCAGTTAGTTTCTGACTAAAACTTTACATTTAGGCTCTACCTGGCTTCTGAATAACTAGGCTTTAAAATGCTTAGGCCCTGGATTCTACCTCAGCCAGTTTCTGACTGAAGTGGATTTAGCCCCTACCTGGCTTCTGAATAACTAGGTTTTTTTTCCTTGCTTTTTATTTTTATAATTAATTAGTTTTAATTGACATTTATTATGCATTTATTTTCCAATTATACTTTCTTGGAGTCTTTTATTTATTTATTTTTTTACATCTTTATTGGAGTATAATTGCTTTACAATGGTGTGTTAGTTTCTGCTTTATAACAAAGTGAATCAGTTATACATATACATGTTTAATGTATCATTTAAAGCTTCTGTTTCCTTATTTATTTTCATTTTGGATGATCTGTCCATTGGTGAAAGTAGGGTGTTAAAGTCCCCTACTGTGAATGTGTTACTGTCGATTTCCCCTTTTATGGCTGTTAGTATTTGCCTTATGTATTGAGGTGCCCCTATGTGGGGTCCATAAATATTTACAATTGTTATATCTTCTTCTTGGATCGATCCCTTGATCATTATGTAGTTTCCTTCTTTGTCTCTTCTAATAGTCTTTAAAACCTATTTTGTCTGATATGAGAGTTGCTACTCCAGCTTTCTTTTGGTTTCCATTTGCATGAAATATCTTTTTCCATCCCCTTACTTTCAGTCTGTATGTGTCTCTAGGTCTGAAGTGGGTCTCTTGTAGACAGCAAATATATGGGTCTTGTTTTTGTATCCATTCAGCCAATCTGTGTCTTTTGGTGGGAGCATTTAATCCATTTACATTTAAGGTAATTATCGATATGTATGTTCCTATTCCCATTTTCTTAATTGTTTTGGGTTTGTTATTGTAGGTCTTTTCCTTCTCCTTGTGTTTCTTGCCTAGAGAAGTTCCTTTAGCAGTTGTTGTAAAGCTGGTTTGGTGGTGCTGAACTCCCTCAGCTTTTGCTTGTCTGTAAAGGTTTTAATTTCTCCATCAAATCTGAATGAGATCCTTGCTCGGTAGAGTAATCTTGGTTGTAGGTTTTTCTCCTTCATCACTTTCAATATGTCCTGCCAGTCCCTTCTGGCTTGCAGAGTTTCTGCTGAAAGATCAGCTGTTAACCTTATGGGGATTCCCTTGTTTGTTATTTGTTGTTTTTCCCTTGCTGCTTTTAATATGTTTTCTTTGTATTTAATTTTTGACAGTTTGATTAATATGTGTCTTGGCGTATTTCTCCTTGGATTTATCCTGTATGGGACTCTCTGTGCTTCCTGGACTTGATTAACTATTTCCTTTCCCATATTAGGGAAGTTTTCAACTATAATCTCTTCAAATATTTTCTCAGTCCCTTTCTTTTTCTCTTCTTCTTCTGGAACCCCCATAATTCGAATGTTGGGGCATTTAATGTTGTCCCAGAGGTCTCTGAGACTGTCCTCAGTTCTTTTCATTCTTTTTTCTTTATTCTGCTCTGCAGTAGTTATTTCCACTATTTTGTCTTCCAGGTCACTTACCCATTCTTCTGCCTCAGTTATTCTGCTATTGATCCCATCTAGAGTATTTTTCATTTCATTTATTGTGTTGTTCTTCATTGTTTGTTTCATCTTTAGTTCTTCTAGGTCCTTGTTAAATGTTTCTTGCATTTTGTCCATTCTATTTCCAAGATTTTGGATCACCCTTACTATCATAATTCTGAATTCTTTTTCAGGTAGACTGCCTATTTCCTCTTCATTTGTTAGGTCTGATGGGTTTTTATCTTGCTCCTTCATCTGCTGTGTGTTTTTCTGTCTTCTCATTTTGCTTATCTTACTGCGTTTGGGGTCTCCTTTTTGCAGGCTGCAGGTTCGTAGTTCCTGTTGTTTTTGGTGTCTGTCCCCAGTGGCTAATGTTGGTTCAGTGGGTTGTGTAGGCTTTCTGGTGGAGGGGACTAGTGCCTGTGTCCTGGTGGATGAGGCTGGATCTTGTCTTTCTGGGGGGCAGGTCCACGTCTGGTGGTGTGTTTTGGGGTGTCTGTGTACTTATGATTTTAGGCAGCCTCTCTGCTAATGGGTGGGGTTGTGTTCCTGTCTTGCTAGTTGTTTGGCATAGGATGTCCAGCACTGTAGCTTGCTGGTCGTTGAGTGAAGCTGGGTGCTGGTGTTGAGATGGAGATCTCTGGGAGATTTTTGCCATTTGATATTATGTGGAGCTGGGAGGTCTCTTGTGGACCAGTGTCCTGAAGTTATCTCTCCCACCTCAGAGGCACAGCACTGACTCCTGACTGCAGCACCAAGAGCCTTTCATCCACATGGCTCAGAATAAAAGGGAGATAAAGTAGAAAGAAAGCATTAGTAGAAGTAGAAAGAAAGAAGAAAGAAAGAAAGAAAGAAAGAAAGAAAGAAAGAAAGAAAGAAAGAAAGAAAGAAAGAAAGAAAGAAAGAAAGAAAGAAAGGAGGGAGGGAGGGAGGGAGGGAGGGAGGGAGGAAGGAAGGAGGGAATGAAGAAAAAAGAAAGAAAGAAGATAAAGTAAAATAAAGTAAGATAAAATATAATAAAGTTATTAAAATAAAAAATAATTATTAAGAAAAAAACGGACGGATAGAACCCTAGGAAAAATGGTGGAAGCAAAGGTATACAGACAAAATCTCACACAGAAGCATACACATACACACTCACAAAAAGAGGAAAAGGGGAAAAAATCATAAATCTTGCTCTCAAAGTCCACCTCCTCAATTTGGGATGATTCGTTGTCTATTCATGTATTCCACAGATGCAGGGTACATCAAGTTGACTGTGGAGCTTTAATCCGCTGCTTCTGAGGCTGCTGGGAGAGATTTCCCTTTCTCTTCTTTGTTTTCACAGCTCCCAGGGGCTCAGCTTTGGATTTGGCCCCGCCTCTGCGTGTAGGTCGCCAGAGGGCATCTGTTGTTCGCTCGGACAGGACGGGGTTAAAGGAGCAGCTGCTTCTGGGACTCTGGCTCACTCAGGCGGGGGGGGGGGGGGGGGGGGCACGGAGTGTGGGGTGGGCCTGCGGCGGCAGAGGCCGGCGTGACGTTGCACCAGCCTGAGGCGCGCCGTGCGTTCTCCCGGGGAAGTTGTCCCTGGATCCCGGGACCCTGGCAGTGGCGGGCTGTACAGGCTCCCCACAAGAGGGGTGTGGATAGTGACCTGTGCTCGCACACAGGGTGGCAGCAGCAGCAGCCTTAGCGTCTCACGCCCATCTCTGGGGTCCGCGCTTTTAGCCGCGGCTCGCGCCCGTCTCTGGAGCTCCTTTAAGCAGCGCGCTTAATCCCCTCTCCTCGCGCCCCAGGAATCAAAGAGGGAAGAAAAAGTCTCTTACCTCTTCGGCAGGTCCAGACTTTTCCCTGGACTCCCTCCCGGCTAGCCGCGGCGCACTAATCTCCTGCAGGCTGCGTTCACGCCGCCAACCCCAGGTGTCTCCCTGCGCTCCGACCGAAGCCCGAGCCTCAGCTCCCAGCCCCGCCCACCCCGGCGGGCGAGCAGACACGCCTCTCGGGCTGGTGAGTGCCGGTCGGCCCTGATCCTCTGTGCGGAAATCTCTCCGCTTTGTCGTCTGCACTCCTGTTGCTGCGCTCTCCTCCGCGGCGCCGAAGCTTCCCCCCCTCCGCCACCCGCAGTCTCCACCCGCGAAGGGGCTTCCTAGTGTGTGTAAACCTTTCCTCCTTCACAGCTCCCTCCCACTGGTGCTGGTTCCGTCCCTATTCTTTTGTCTCAGTTTTTTCTTTTGCCCTACCCAGGTACCTGGGGGTTTTCTTGCCTTTTGGGAGGTCTGAGGTCTTCTGCCAGCGTCCAGTAGGTGTTCTGTAGGAGTTGTTCCACGTGTAGATGTATTTCTGGTGTATCTGTGGGGAGGAAGGTGATCTCCGCGTCTTACTCGTCCGCCATCTTCCTGGAAGTCCCCCTCAACTGAGTAACTAGGCTTTATATAGCTTAGGCACTGGATTCTACCTCACCCAGTTTCTGACTAAAACTGAAGTGGATTTAGCCCCTACCTGGCTTCTGAATAACTGGGCTTTAAAATGCTTAGGCCAGGGCTTCCCTGGTGGCGCAGTGGTTGGGAGTCCGCCTGCCGATGCAGGGGACACGGGTTCGTGCCCCGGTCCGGGAGGATCCCACGTGCCGCAGAGCGGCTGCGCCCGTGAGCCATGGCCACTGAGCCTGCGCGTCCGGAGCCTGTGCTCCGCAACGGGAGAGGCCACAACAGTGAGAAGCCCGCGTACTGCAAAAAAAAAAAAAAAAAAAAGAGAGAGAGAGAATACCCTGCATTTGTAATGCAGGAGCCTCAGTTTACAATTGATAAATCTCAGTGGACACAAAAGGTAGGCTAGGTCCATGGCTATTCCTTAACATGCTCTGAGGAGATTTTAACAATTTTGGTTAGTTAACTGGGTTTAGAGCCTGGCTGTACCCTAATAAGACTGTGGCTAAGCGTTAACTCTGCTTTGAATAGGTTTTAATAAGCTTACGCTCTGGATTCTACCTCAGCTGATTTGTGACTAGAACTTAATTAGGTTTAGGGCCTAACTGGGCTCTGACCAAACATAAGCTTAGGCTTAGGCCATGGCTAGGTGTAACGGAGTTGTAACACTTAACTAGGCTGAGGTTCTGACTTGACCTACTAGGCTTCAATTACATTTTAACTAGGCTTAGGCCCTGCCTAAGTCTTAACTAAGCTCTGACTAGGACTAAATTTTTTTTATCCTCCTATTACGACTTCACTAGACTATGACAGCGACTTATTTAGGCTTTGGCCCTATCTAGACCTTTACTGGGCTCTGACTTGACCTAAGGTAGGCTATGGCACTCTTTACGCTTTAACAATACCCTGATGAGGCCTTAACCAAGATAACCAGCTTTTAACTAGGCTTACATCTTGGCTCCACCTTAATAAGGTTCTGACAAGTCTAGCTATGCTTAGGCTCTGGGCAGGCCTAACTATGTCCTTGCTAGTACTTAACTACACTTAGGCCCTGACTACACCTTAACTAGACTGACTAGACCTTAACTATGTTTAGGCTAGGCCTTATCTGGGTTATCTAGAGTTTAACTGAGCAACTAGGCCATAAGCAGGCTCTGGCCCTGGCTGCCTCTTAACTGGGCTTACTAGCCCTTAAATAGGCTTAGCCCTAGTTTAGCCTTAACTGGGCTTTGAACCTGGCTACACTCTTGTTAGGTGTAACTAGGACTAGGCCATGGCTATAAGTTAACTGAACTTAAGCCCCAGCTAGGCCTTATCTAGCCTGACGTCCTGGATAGACTCTGGCCTTGCCTTAATTACTGTTTAGGCCTCGGCTAAATCTCAGTTACTCTTTACTAAGAGTAACCTCAATCATATATTCCTTTCAGCCTTTAGCTCACTTAGTTTGCATCTGCCATTACCTCACTTTTCCTGTAGTTTCAGGCTGCCCTCTGAGTCATAAAAAGGAAACAGACATGACCCCACTGTATCCTCACTGCAACAGGAAATAGACTACTTCTAGCTTCGTTGCAGCCAGATGTATTTATAATGTAACACAGGAAGCAACCACTGAATTCCCCTCCCCCCAAGAAACCGGGGGATACTTTTTTAGGTAACACACCACCTGGAAGTACATTTCCTTTTCACCCAGTCAAGATGGTTTATATAACTCTTTCCAGGACACCTACATTTTGTAACCAGTTTTTAATAGCTAGAGAAGAAAGTGTTCCCAAGTACAGGAGCTGTACCCACAGCTTTTGCCTATAATGTGCAATTGGCAGTTAAGAAAAGAGAGAGCTGACACACTACAATTGCAGTAAAGGGAGTGTAAGCTTCACAAGGCTGAACTCTGAGCATGTGTAGACCCTGTGAACTCTCCACAGTTAGCTTATCAGGCCTAATGTGAAGAAGTAGCCAGTTTGGTGCATACTGGCTTGGACTATTAAAGGATACTGAAGTCCTCAGTTGATGACTTAAGAACAGGATGATGAATGCAGCTCAGAGCATGAACCATGAATTCCTGTCTAATGGTTTCATCAATACCCTAGAGACAAGAGACTGGTTATTGGTTCCAAAACCCTGCTATATTATTTGGTTTGGGAGTATGTGTTTGTATAATTCAATTATTAGTAAAATACTTTTGATTCTTTTCTCATTGGGAGGTCACTTCGGCCAACTAATCATTTTTGTCATCCTTATCAGGTTCTAAGTTAAACTTAAATAGGCCTGTATAGTCCTATTAACCCCTTCAGTACAGGGTGACTCAGTATCAGCCCTGAATGAACCAAATGAAATTTGTAGGTACTATCTAGGGCAAAGCGAGTAAGTAGCCCTGCTCACTGGATAGTGCCCGAACAGGACCTGTTCCTGTAGGATGAAACCACTCCTTACATCAGGCTGTGTGCAGCCTTATGGCAATGGGGCTGATCTGGGCACCGGGACCGGGGAGTTTATGCATTCATTCACTCATCCCACAAATTTTATTTATCACCTGCTATGTGCTAGATATGGTCCTAGGTACTGGAAATATGATAGTAAGCACAAATAATCGCAGCCCTTGCCCTCATGGAGTTTTCATTCCACAAACAAAACAAAGAGAGGGTCTGCACAGTCATGAATTGAAGCCTAGATTACAACAATCTATACCCTATGGATATCACAGGGCAAAGTCAAATATAATGGGCAAAGCTCAAAAATGACAGAATAGCTTAGCAAGTAGGAGGAAAGACTTAGGTGAATGGCCATGAGGTCGGAAAAATAGACAGCTGCAACAAATGAGTTGTTATCCTCACTTTATAAGTATGAAAACAGAGTTGCTGAAGATCACCTGGCTAGTGAGTGACAGAGATACGATATCAACCTAGAACTAATTGACTCCAGAACCCCCGTGCTTTCCAGAGCCATCACACTACAGGACTGATTTCTGGCCCTGAAAATCTCAGGAAATGAGCAAAGAGCTTTAAGCATCCTTAGATGCTGACTAAACCACTCCTCATCAGCTCAGTCCTTATTCCTCAGTTCTGCCTGCTTCTCAACACTGGGGTAGGCATAAATCAACTATATTCCAATAATTTTTTTTAAAAAGTCATCAAAAAAAACCCAATGGAGCAGGCATATGGTTTTTTTTTTTACATCTTTATTGGAGTATAATTGCTTTACAATGGTGTGCTAGTTTCTGCTTTATATCAAAGTGAATCAGTTATACATACACATATGTTCCCATATCTCTTCCCTCTTGAGTCTCCCTCCCTCCCACCCCTCTAGGTGGTCACAAGGCACCGAGCTGATCTCCCTGTGCTATGCGGCTGCTTCCCACTAGCTATCGATTTTACGTTCGGTAGTGTAGGCATATGGTTTTGATGGGGAGGGAGGCATGAAAATCTGGTGACAGGCCTCCAGGAGTGTGGTGTGGGCAATGGCTGAAAAGAAAGAGATGGTTACAACTGTATAAAACCTCTGGGCTATGACCACTTTTGTGGGAAAACAAACAAACAAAAAAGACTACTTCATGAGGATTCTTTTACAGTAAATTATTGAGAGGGGGTGAAAATAACCAGGAGCTTTAGGACTTATCCAATGTAACAAAATTCTCTGAGGATTTACAGTAATCCCTGGGGTTGTAAGGAATGCTAATGCTTAATAGTCCATAGTCTGCCAAGAAAACAGCAAATTCTTGCATGTAAATAGACTGTCTATATCAGGCAAAAGTAAAATTTAGTTTCTTGGAAGCAAGAGACTAGCCCCATCCCTCTGATTAGTCACCTTGATCCAATGACGGGAGGGAGTTCATTGCACAATGGTATCTAGGGGAAGTCCTGTTGAGAATAGGAAGCCAATCTGCTTCAAGGCCAAGGAACTCCCAAGGTTGTTCAGTACTGCCACCATCACTCAGTTAAATCTTGGAAAATACCAATTAGTTCTGCATCTCTTCTCATACCCCCCCTCAAAGTGTCTCAGAAGCAACTTAGTAATGCTATAGCAAGCTTCTTTTTTATGGCAGCTGGATTCTCTAGCCCAGTTCCCTGGTCAAAGCGTATATATTCTTTGGTCTCCTCCATCTCCCTGGAAGATCCCACAGGGATGCAGTGTACTCCCCACTCAAAGCCTGCTGGCAGGCTAAGTATGACTAATGGTCTTCAATGTCCATTGGGAAAGAAAATGGCTGTATCGTTTGATTTGTCTGTACCACAGAATCCAGAAATTCAATATCACACAATTAATGACAGACTGCTTTTTCTAGTTCTTCAATTATTTCCCAGAATGAGAAGTATCTTATCTTCTGAACTAGAAAGAATGTGGTAGGTAGAAAAAACATGCAGTATAAGGAAGGAAGTGTGTTTTCTAGCTTCTCCCTCTGCTCTTTACGCCTACCATCGCCACTACCACCACCACGCCATCCTAAGCAAGTCATTTATACTTTCTGGTCCTCAGTTCTTCTTTCTATAAAATGCAGTAAATTACCCACTTGAAAAAGGGGGAAAGTGGACTAGATAAATGAATCATATCAGCATAGTGGATAAGAGCACAGGGTGTGGAGTTATACAGATCAGGGTCTGAATCACAGCTCTGTCACCTTGTCGCTATAAGCCCTTGGCATGGCATTTAACCTCGCTGAGCTTCACATTTCCTTCTCTGTGAAAAGGGGGTGGAGAGTAATAATACCTATTTCACGGGCTGTTATGGGGCCAAAATCCAAGACTACTTGGAAGATGCTTAGTTCAATAAATAAACATGACCCTTGTGCAACCTCACTCCTTTTATTTGCATCACTTTTGGGTGTCTTAAGAGTATTTAGCAGGCACTTGATTAAAATGTACTGACTGGTATATCGGACTTGCCCGTAGGGCACTAGGGAGGTTCGTAAGGCACTACCAAGGAACCTCAGAAGCCTGGAACAGGGTGAAAGAACAGGATGAGATATTAGTTTTTCTTTATCCTCACACCCCCCCCCCCAGTTGAGCTCAACCCACATATAGTCATTGCTTTGAACTACAACAAAGAAGTGTCTTCCCGGAACCATAGGCCCCACTGGGATAACTAAAAGTGTCAGGGAGACACTTCAGGTTTAGCCTAAAGAATGAGAGCCAAGGATTCCTGGGTTCTTTGCTCTGCTGGGGCACTGAAACCTTCTGTACCTTTATTTTATACATTCCCTCTTTCTCTGATTTCTCCAACCTCTGGCCAATCTCTGAGGAGGCTACATACAATATACTTGAAACATACTTTGAAAAGAAGAATACTGAATATTATTAACTACTAGTTGGACTTTGCAAACAAATTAATAAATGCTTCCCTTACAGTTGCAGAAATGCTACAAACCCCTGCTGTAATTAAATCTCTCTCCAGCTTTGCTTTGATAGTCTGGATCCTAGGGGAAGTATGTTGACACCGTTTCAGCACTTTGTGTTTCAGTGCAAGTACTGAGCCATTCATTCACTCCAGGGAAGAGACAGAGAAAAGAATGAGTGTAAGGGTCTCAGAACTGAAAGCAAGTAACCAAGGAAGAAGATCCGTCCCTTTCTGGAGGCTGTGAACTGGACACCAATGTTTCTCAATGGGAGATGGCTTTGGATTGCCCCTGCTGAAGTACGAGAGAAATAAATAAGCTAGGCCCAACTCACCTAGAGCAATGGGTTTCAACTGAGTCAGTTTCCCCCCACCCCAGGGGACATTTGTCACTCTCTGGAAATACTTTTGGTTGTCACAACTATTGGAGGCCGGAAGGGAGGTACCACTGGCACTTAGTCGGTTAAGCCAGGGATACTGCTAAACATCCTACAGTGCACAGGATAGTCTCCCAGAACAAAGACCTACCCAACCCAAAATGTAAATAGTGTCGAGAGTGAGAAAATCTACACTAGAAAATCTTTCTATCCTTCCTATCCTAATAACTAGCAAATATTCTTGAAAGCCTTTCTTGGCACTGTGGGAGATATAAGACATGGTCTCTGCCCTAAGGAAGCTTAGACTCAAATATGGAGACTAACCAAGCACAATGAAGCTACCAGAAAATAAAGAAGTACATCACATAGCTATTTTTTCCTACATAGTATGGTCTAGCCCCCAGGTACTAAAGGAACTTTCAGGAGAAGAGCAGGAGGCATGGCAATCATTCAGGAAAATGCAAGAAGAGTTGAATCTTGAGTTGGTGTTCGATGGAGAAAATTACTCTTGTTGTTAGGAGAAAGATGAGTCTATGCTCACTACCCATACTTCCTTTCTTCCCATTCTCCATTTAATTAGCATCTTGTAATCTGATTTCAGGACTCCACAGACTGGAGGACTCCACAGAAAATGTTCTCTTGTAGGTGACCAGTAACATGTTAATCACCAGACCTAGTCACCTATCCTCAATATTTATCTTCCTTGACTCCCACCTTTTTGAAATTCTCTTCCTCCTTGGCTTCTATGAAATCATCATCTTGTTCCCTTTAGATCTCTTGGGGCTCAGCCTCTTTCTTTCTATAGCTAACCTCAACAGGTAGGTGGGCCTCAAACTCCAGTCTGCTGTCTTCTTCTCATTCACTGTTTTCTCTTCGTTAATTATTTTATTCATTCATTTATATCCACAAGGATATAGATATAATTCCACAAGGGATTTGAGGTAGTTACAATATCATGCTCTGTATTTTCCCTTAATTCTCATACCCATTCCTACGGTTTCACCCATCATCTCTACATCAGCAACTCTCCAAACTACACCTCTGACTCTGATGTCCTTTCTACACACCACTCCTCCATACCCAACCACCTCCGGGCCACTGTCCGCAGACGCTTCAAATCCAGCATATCCTAAATTTAGAGTAACCAAATAGTCCTGGTTTGCCCAGGACTTTCCCGGCGTTAGCACTGAAATTCCCCACATCCTGAGAATTCCCTCAACAGCAGACCAACCAGACGTATCTGAAATGAATTCATCACATTTATCCCAAATCCAGTTCTCGTCCTGATCTCCTGATTCCCATATACCGTTTAATAGCAGAGTATCCTCAACTCCTCATTACCTTCCACCCCAACACACAATTTATTACCAAATATTGTCAATTCTATCTCCAAAATATCTCTGTCACCGTCGCCTCCTTTCAACTCCCACTGCTCTAATTCAGGCCCTTATTGCCTCTCACCTGGAAAGTTACAAAAGACTCCTACTCAGTCCCCTCCCTCCCATCCCCTTTGCCAATTCACCTTCCGTACAGCCAAGATGGATCATTCTGAAACACAAGTCTGATCGTGCATACGTAATCATCTCATCAACATGGAAGTCTTACAGACTGAACCCCCAAAACAGTATTAAACCTAGGCTCTGGGGTATTCAAGCATGACGACTACACGGTGTAATACCTTAGAAATGTTGCCATGACTGACTAAAATGCACCGAGTAATAATATGAGCTGTAAGTGAAAGGGAAAAGCAAAACAAAACAAAACCAACCACCATAGTCTTGAGAAGCCAAGAATTTTGAGTCTGTCGGTTACAGTTTTGCATCTTCTCACTTTTTCAGAGAAGTATATGACAGCCACAGTTAAGGTAAGTTAAGTACTGCCAGGGAACTCCGGATAGTATAGACCAGTTATGGCCTTGATATTCATCTGACATAGAATCAACTGGAAGTTACGTTATGCAGAAACTAAGACAGTCTGTGAGAGAATACATTTGCTCCCTTAGGCTAAGTTTTAACTTGTCTGTGGCCCGACTTTCAAATCACCACCCCCCATACAAGAGCTATAGGCTTTCCATCCAGCCTGACGAGAAAAAGGAGAATTTGCTTGAGTGACGTTTACAACAGTGTCAGGAAATATGTGTCCCATTTGAATAATGATGGGGGGCAACCAAATTTAGATTATGAGAGTGAAAACTGCCAGATAAAGAAAAAGCCAAATGTTCTCCCTAGAGGGGAAAGAGAGCTCATCCCTCCCTCCCTCCCTCCCTCAGCAAAACAAAACTGTCCTCTGTCTCCTCTCAGACACTTGCAGGTGGTAAATTGTTTACAAAGGAACTCACCTTGGGAGTGAAAAGCTGACCTTCACAAAGGCATTAGAAAAAGATGGCTGTGAGAAAAAGCAGTGTCATAACCCAACGGTTTACCTCCCTAATATAGGAATTTCCATCGCATTGTAGGTAACTTCCTCGTCCATCTAGGTAAGTAAGAGATGTAGCCGCCCATCAGAAGAAGGCTCCCCCCAGCTAGGGTCCCACCTTTCGTTTTTTCTTTTTTGGGGGGCCCGTTGTTTTTTTCTAGTTTTTCCATCACTTAATGGGGCATTGAGACATTAACACATTTCATTCATCTCCCAAAGACCTTGCTTCTGAAATTCATTCTCCCTTCTCCATCAGGGACCTCCCTAGTCAGGAACACACACGCATACATCATGAACAAATATATATTCCTTCATCATTTAATAGCAGCAACACAACTTCTCAGCCGGGGGATTATAAGCCAAGGTCTCTGCCCTACAGGCGTTTAGAGTCTAATCAGGGAGACCAATAACCACGATTAACAGCAAGGAAGTAGATTGCATAGTCATTTTTTTCTATAGTTGCTATAGTAACTTGGACAAATAACACTGGAATCTTTAAGAAAACTTCAAAAAAATAAAGAAGCATGAGGGAACAATTTTAGGGTGATGAAGATGAACTCAAACTGCAGTCATTGATCTGTACACTTAAAATAGCTGCTTTTTTATTGTAAATTATATCTCAATAAAGTTGATTTTTAAAGTGCAAAAAAAGAGAAAACTAAATTTTTCAAAGAATGGAATTAGAGTTCATTCAGGTGTAACACAGGGAGAGAGGTTTTGAAGGTACGAGAAAAAAAATTCAGAGAGCTGGAACTTGCTTTCTGTCTCTCTCTCTCACACTCACATACACACCACACACACACACACACACACACACACACACACACACACCTGTCTTTTGTCATATAATATGGTTCAAGCTTATTTAGGCTTAAAGCATTAAACAGCTTGTTCCAGAGTAAATCCTCTGCTGTCAGCTCTCCTCTAGGCCAAAACCACTATGTTCACTGCCCTGCTGATTCCCACACCTCTACCTCCAGCTCTAAACTTCAGTCTTTTTTCAGCATTCCAAAGCCCTAGCAAATCAGCAAGAATAAGACAAGTACGACTATTTGGTATTTGAGTGAACACTCACTCTGTGCCTAGCACAGAGCTAACTTTTGTCTATCTGTTGTCATTAATACTCCAAATAATCCAGCTACCGCTTTTTAAAGAATTGACTATGTGCAAGGCATCCAGACACTGTGTCAATGACTTTTCATGTGGAGTATCTCATTTAATCCTCACAACAGTCCTAGGAGACAGGCAATATTATTATTTCCATTTACAGATAAGGAAACTGTGAATTAAAAGGACTTGTCCAAGGGCACACTGTGAATACATGGCCAAGCCAGAGTCTGACCTCAGCTCTAACTCCAAAGTCTACATACCGGAGACTGTGTTGTATGATGGTTAGAGCCGCAGGTTAGCAAACTTTTTCCGTAAAGACCGGATAGCAAATATTTTAGGCAGCATAGGTCATAGGTCTCTGTTGTAATTACTCAACTCTGCCAATGTAAAAAATAAGCGTGGCTATATTGCAACAAAACTTTATTTACGCAAACAGGAGACAGGCTCCATTTGGCCCCCAGTTTGATGGCCCCTGGGTTAGAGCATCAATGGTGTACTCAGACCTGGGCTCAAGACTTGTTCTTCAGTCTCTCTGTGGCCCAGATTCTTCATCTGTAGAATAGTAATAATACCTCCTTCATACAGTCATCATGAGGAATAAGGATTAAAGGAATGAACAAAAATACAAAGTACCTGGCACATAGTAGAGTGCTCATTAAGTCATGATTAAAAGCCCACCATAAGGCTGGCCCCTAGAAGGAAGGAGAAAGGAAATGGGTTAGGATAGGTACCGCTCTCTTTAAAATTAAGCCACCAGGCTCCAATAGTCTTGATAGTCGGCAGCAATAATTACTCCCTCAGAATGCCAGCTAATTCTATGCTCCCACCAGCTACACAAACCTTGTTCTTTTTTGAGTTTACATTCCTATTTTAGTCATTAGTGAGAGTCTCGTGGTTTCAAGGGAGGGCAGGAATATGATTTTGTCATTATTTGCTAGGTGTTTCCTTCAGGAATGAGATTCTGGTCACTGGAGTCGTGTCTGGCACAGAGTAGGTGCTCAGTAAATGTTGCTGGCTTGATTGAACTGGCTTTGGAGTGGTACTTCCTGGAAGCAGAAGGAAAGTGACTTCCTAAAAGCCCTCAAAGCACTGAGGACTCATGTTTTCTTTGCCCATGTGAGCACGCCTGCGTGTATGTGTGTGTGAGAGAGAGAGAGAGAGAGAGAGAGAGAGAGAGAGAGAGAGGGAGAGAGGGAGAGAGGGAGAGAGAAGGGGGGGAAGGAGAGGTGTAGGAGTATGGGGGGGGGGTTACATTAAGCACACAGGAGCCAAGCTCCGTTGGTCTCTCTAAGCCTTGCTCCGGAATAATCACCCAGTGAGAGCCACTCGGAGCAAGTTTTTTTTGCTTTGAGCCAAAACCATACTCTTGGAATCTTCCATCGTGGCTTTAAAGAACCTCCTGAGATACTATAGCTTGTTAGCCAGCCCCGAAAAAGCCATTCTTCCTGCAATCCTGACTTGCCAGTCTTTCTCAATGAAAAATTCTCTCCTTTACCTACCAAGCTGTCTCTCATCCTCTCAGATGCCTTGCATAACAATCCAGTTTTCATTCTGGAGTTTGTTAGAGGTATTTATAGGATCTGACTGTACAATGAGAACGGTACTGACTCCAACTGGATGTACTTCTCCAATGCACTATTCCTCCCCACCTCCCCTCCCTAACCCTGCTACCGCCGCCATCAGTCTCCTTTCCAGAATTCCAAGTCAGTAACTGGCATGACAGAACACACCCTCAGAACATTCAGAGGAGCTGATCATGGAAGCAGTGCTGATGAGTGCCAACTGTCTAGGCAAAGACTGTGTCAGGTCACATATATAAGTCACTTCAAGACTATCCATCCAAGAAGCAACAGTTCTGCATCTCATGATAATAACAATAGCCATAATGTTGAAAATAGCTAACATTGTTGAATGCTTCCTCATCTAAGTCTCACAGTGGTTTAGTGCTCTATGCTTCTATATTTTTATTCCTTGAGGTATTTCCCCTTCCAGCCTCTCGATTTAAACCAGTAGGATCGCAGCTCCCAGCTGACCCCCAACCACATCCTGTCTGATTTTTTTTTGGAGTAGAGTTGATTTACAATGTTGTGTGAGTTTCAGGTGTACAGCAAAGTGAATCAGTTATACATATACACATATCTATTCTTTTTTAGATTCTTTTCCCATATAGGTCATTACAGATTATTGAGTAGAGTTCCCTGCACTATACAGTACTGTCTGACTTCGTATTTGGTTTTTAGTGGGTTTCCAGGCTCTCTTCATCAACTGCCCTGACACACTAGGTCACTTGCTCCCTCCCAGGTGAGCCGTTTTCCCATGTAGGCTCCCTTTCTAGAACTTCCCTCTTTGGAGTAGGAAGTGAGCACCCATCACCGTCTGCTGCCATCTCATGGCTAGAACAAACCATTGCATTGGATTTAATTCCACAGCACTAGATGCTTTCAGAGCCCCTTACCTCCAACACAGGAGAACTATAGCAGCTACCAGGAAATCCCATTTAGCTAATTCTGACTGCTGTGTATACTTGCAAATGGAAAATTATATATTTTTAAAATGTGTTCTAAAACAGAGTTTTCAGCATCTAGCTCACTTTCCTCCATTTAGTTCAAATTAGTGAAGTTTAGCTGTAGTTTGAAATTAGAGGTGTGACTGCCAGTTGACTTATTTTGTGCGTCTGCACCTGCGTTGCCATTGCTATTGGGAGCCCAGCTCGGGAACCAAGCTGACTAGCTAAGTGCAACGACAGCCAGCTGAGTCCCAAATGTCTCCGTAACCCCTGGGTAAGCACACAGCTCCTTTCTTTCAGAAAAAAAAATCATCACCATGGATTAGTGATCTTAACAGATAAATAGCAAATTGTGTTAGACAGAGACTACATGTAAAATGTAGGGGCTACTCCGCATCATAATCTGGAACTAAACTACTTGCCAAAACCTCTTTCTTCATCTCAAATTTCTGCTGCGGTGGTAAAAAAAAGCAGAACCGCTTAATGAAAGTACAGCTCAGCAAGCTCCCGCACTGGTGAGGGAAGGAAGGTGTTTTGAACGTTTCTCCCTCTTTGGGAAATCTTGCATTGCTACCGATTTCCTTTGTGAGCATTTTTTCTCCTCAACGGAGCCCAGCTTGATTGGCAACTACAAAACAAAGCAACAAAAGTCGTTCTATCTCGGGTCATTTCTGCTGGCTTTTTAAATACACTTTTATACACAACTAGACTATTTTCTGAAGAACTGACATCTGAGGCAATGAAAGTTGGGCCTATTCCAACGTGCAGCCATTTGCTGAGGGAGCAGAAGAAGATTCTTGAAGATCAGTAGACTTTTTCAAACCACCGAGAAAGGCCCTTTATCTCAGATCCTGCCATAGCCAGGAACTTGATTTTTCTTCCCAAACCTGATCGTCTCCCCTGGGGCGGGGGGAGCCACTCATTCTCACCTTTTAGATTTTCTTTTCCTCCAAATGAACTAAAGGAAGAAGTGTTTGCAGCTGTGGATCCCCCAGCTTGAAGTCAGCTGATCCCTTTTAGGAAACACAAAGATAACTCACTGCCAATTACTTCAGAGAACAACAGGCCCAGACTGCCTTCCAAACCCCTGAATGTGAAACATATGTCAAGGTGACCTTCCTTCCAGCCTCACCTATTGCACTTTTGTACACACCCAACAATTTAAAATCATCTGACAATAACCAGTTAGGTGACACAAACGTGGGACTGACTTGTTTGATCCTGATCTAATTTTTCTCTTGCTGACAGCCTCCATGGCAGGCGACATGGTAGATGGCGGGAGTTAAGAAAGACTTTTCTCCACTAAAGGTTCACTGCTACTGGCTTTTTTTTCTCTGCCTCATAGCCTGGCTTACTTCTCAAGACCCCACCCCCCACCCCACATCCTCTGCTCCTACCAGGGGACTTTCCCTCATTTTCCATTATCTCCGCAAAGTGGGGACTCAATCAATAACCAGGGAAGTCTGTCCCTAGCTCACTACTCTTAAACGAGCTCTAACTACAGTGCCTGACACATAGTAGGCACTCAGATGTTAATTGTTGTTGTTGTTACTATTTAACCTCTCTGAGCCTCAATTTTCTCATCTGTAAAATGGGTGTAAATATAGTACCAACCTCCTGGGCTTAGTCAATATATAGAAAATGCTTTTAAAAGTATCCAAAGCAAAGGAAGTTCTGTATACATCTAATCTGTGACGGTTATGACTACTACTAATGCCTTGAGAGCACACAGAATGCGAGGTGAAAAGAGAAACGTGTGTGTGTGTTGGGGGTACTTTGGGGGAAAAGAGTTCTGTTTGGGTCATGCATTTGAAATGCCCACTGCGCAGCTGAACATTTAGGTCTGAAGTTTAGCAGGGAGGCAGAGAGGAAATTTTCTCACTTTAACGAATATAGTAAATGCCTGTAAAGCCCCTGGGGATGTGAAATGTTACATAACATACACGATTGTTCCTCCCCTTCAGAAGCTTACCGTTGTAGGAAGGCCAAGTCAAGGGTTCTAGGTATAAATGTAACATGAGGTAATCTCTAAGTGATACCACAAGGAAGAAGCAAGGTGGTCTGGGCTCAAGACGGAGGGATTGCCTCTGGCTGGGGCAATCAGGGAAGGCTTCCAAAAGGAAGTGATGTTCTCTGATTTAATAATTCTCTGTAGCCTTTCCTTATGACTCTAAGTGCCTGCTGATTTGTCCTGTAAATGCCCTGAGTGCCTACGTTGTGGTGCCTCATAACAAAGTCATGAGCTTTTCCTAACGCTAAATGGATCTAATTTGAATGACTAGACTTTATTCTGACTTTTCTTTTTATAAAATGGTGGTAACAGAAGATCAAAGGGGCATAGGTTTTTTTTCTTTTTTTTTTCATGTCCTTACTTGGCAAAACAATCTCTGGATTTGGAGGGGAGTGGCCTTCACTGGTCTGTTGAGAGCCAGCCATCTGGGAACCTGACACCTTTACCATCTGTAGCGCTTGTGCAGGAGTCTGAACACAAACCTTATCGTCCCGTTACTTCTTTCACGTGAGTTTGGCTGGCCTCTCAGTGGGATCCTGCAGGCAGAATCACTGTCACTCTCTCTTGTTGGGACCCTCTCCCCTTGTGCGCCACACAGAACCGGGCACAGCACGTGTACAGAGCTACTCGTTAAAATGCCTGAACTGAATCACGTGGACCTTGCATCCCCTTGGCTATGAGCAAGTCAGATTCTGTTCTGCCTTGGGTTCAGCATGGGAATCAGGCACTAAAGTCAGGTGATTATTTAGACAGCTGGCAGGTAGGTCCCTTATAGCTAGATAACTGGCTGATGAGGTACTCACTTTATTTTATTTTATTTTTTTTGAGGTACTCACTTTAAACTGTTAAGGGTGGTTAATAGTTTTACATATTACCACTTCCTACAAACATGAATATAACTTCAAGGCCTAAACCCAAAGCAACAAATGATGTGGGCATTTCAGTCACTGTGGCAAGGCCAATGGGGAAGATACTGGAAAATTCAGCTTTCTGCAGGCCTCAGCTCATACCATCCAGAGATTGATAGAGTACAGTGTTTAAGAGCTTAGTCTATGGTCAGCCAAGCGAGGGCTCCCGTCCTGGCTCCACTACTTACCGAGAATGTGAGCTTGGGCTCAGTCTCATCGTCTATAAAATGGGTATGACACTGATATCTGCCTTTAGGGTTGCTGTGAGATGATCTGTGTGAAAATCTGGTACAGTGTCTGGCACACTATAAGAGCTCATTGTATGGTAGTTAATCTATGTTAAGAATAGCTCCTAGTTGCAACTCCTAAGGGACTTGACTTACCTATCAGACTTCACCCCCTACATACACTGAGGGCAAAACTTCCCAAATTGTTCTACAGGTTCAAGGCAATCGCTATTAAAAACCCAGGTTCCTTTTTTGCATAAATTGACAAGAAGATCATAAAATTCACATGAAATGCAATGGAGGCAGAATAGCCAAAACAATTTTGAAAAAGAGCAAAGAATTTAGAAGATTCGTGCTTCTCAATTTCAAAAGTTACTACAGAGCTACTGTAATCAAGACAGTGGGGTACTGGCATAAGGATACACTTACTGATAAATGGAATAGAATTAAGAATCCAAAAATAAACCCTTATATTTATGGTTAGTTGATTTTCAACCAGGGTACCAAAATGATTTAATGGGGAAATAGTAGTCTTTTCAAAAAATGGTGCTGGGACTGATCTTGGGTGGCCTCGGCCTGTACTGGCTTGAAGCAGGATTTCGATTCCCCAGCCAGAGATTGAAGTCAGGCCTCAGCAGTGAGAACACTGAATCCAATCATTAGACCATCAGGGACAGTAGCCAGTGACAAGGCCCTGGCCTGTCGGCTTTGCAGAAATGAATTTCCACAAAGAGATGGAAAGTGGTGAAACAAGTGTTTATTAGGAGGAAAAAGAGTACGTGTGAATAGACACACGGGCAGGCTCAGAGACAGAGTTACACCACGTGGTAGTTTGAATCACTTAAATGGGGCATTTCTTCCGGGTTTCCTGTGGCCAATCACCTCGCTTTGCCTGGCTCTGAGTCTGTATTTGGTCTATCTCAGGGTTCTCCCCTGTGTGCGAGCACACCTCTTAACCAAGATGGATTCTAGCGAAGAGGTCTATGGGTAGGTTGACATCACTTACTATGGGGTGGCGCCTCCTCCCTTTTTGACCCCCCAAGGAGCCTTTCTGCGCTCGTGTAGTTGGGAAGGTCTCCTTGACCTCGAGAATGAGAAATATATGGTCTCTTTATCTGTTATCTGGGCAGGGCTTAGCTCCTCCTCGCTCCTGCTATTATCTTTGTCTTGGAGTATCTGTCCACAGGGGACGGACTCTAGCTGCTCAGCCTGGGGTCCATCTATCTCCTGCCTCAGGACAAAGGGAATATCCACAGGCAAATAAATGAAGTCGGACCCCTTCCTCATACAATGTGCAAAACTTAATTTAAAATGGATCAAAGACCTAAGTATAAGAGGTAAAGCTATCAAACTCAGAGACAGACACATAGGTGTAAATCTTTGTGACCTTGGATTGAGCGATGTTTCTTATATATGGCTGCAACAGCCCAAGCAACAAAAGAAAACATGAAATGGACTTCATCAAAACTAAAAACTGTTGCTCTAGGCTCTGTACAGTTCGGCCTTTATAGTGCGGTCAAGCATACAACACACGGGCACTGCTGTTTTTCCTGCAGCCCCTCTTTGTGAGCCATTCTCGAAATCCACTAGAGATGGATTAAATAGACTCAAATTGGAACTTCAATATGCGAGCAGGAGTTAGGACTGTGCTTTCAAAGCTCACAGATGTGTCTGGATTAGATACTACATGGTGGCTTGAGACAAGTTTGTTTTGTAATATTCTAATTGCAGTTTGTTCTGCCAGAGTCCATACCACCCTATACTACTCTTGTCAGATATAAACATAGAAAATAAAAACCTGTTCAACTTTGAAATTATTATGTTCAGCCAAATCGAAAATCAGAGCAGAGGCATTGAACGTAAAGGTTGGGTGGTCATATCCACTATTAAAAGAAGTTTCACATCCGCATTTTTACTTTAGGGGAGAGGGATTTCTTGGGTCAGAGTTATTGGGGATACACAAGGAGAAGAAGTCCTAGGAGACCATAAAGACCGTGGCAAAGTGGTCCAAATATCTGGTTCTGGCAGCAGCTGGGGGACAATACTGTAGAACAGCAAACTACAAATTGCTGCCTGTTTTGTTAATAAAGTTTTATTGGCACACAACTACACCCATTCATTTACATACTATGTATCGCTGAGTTTGTGCTGAAACAGCTGAATTGAGTCTTTGCAAAAGGGACGATACGGTCTGCGAAGTCCCAAATACTTACTATCTGGCCCTTTACAGAAAAAGTTTGCTGACCCCTGCTGTGTAACACCAGTACTACAGTCTGGATATCTCCACTTAGATGTCCCACAGACAAATCTAACTCAGCAGGTATAAAAATGCATGCATCTCCGTAACTTGCTCCAGCTTCAGTGTTCCCACTCTCGATTAATGGCACTACTGTCCACCAATTCACCCAAAAGAGAAGCCTCCTCCCTTTTACCCTCTCACCCTATATATTACTTCACTTCCCACCCATCACCACATCCTGCCAATTCTACCTCCTCACTATATTTTGAATCTGAGCGCATCTCTTCATTTCCACTGCCATTACCTTAGTCTGAGTCACGATCATTTTGTACAACATTGACAACAGCTTTCTGACTGGTCTTCCTGCCCCTAGTTTTGCCCACCCTCTGCCCCCAATCCATTTTCTACTCAATAATCATAGGATCTTTCTAATGTCTAAATCTGATTCTGGCACACGCATAATGATATATGCAGCTAAGATTTAATGATCCCTTACTATTTGCTACACATAGTTCTAAGTGCTTCATGTATAGTAACTGATCTTAATCCTCACATGAATCCTATATGGCAGATGTTGTTATTAACTCCATTCTTTAGATGAAGACTTTGAAGAGCAGAGAGAACCAGTGCAATCTAGCTCGAGTGTCTATAGTCTTAACTACTCTACTATACTGCTCTACACACACACACACACACACACACACACACACACACGAACCTATCATTTATGGCTTCTCATTGCTCTTAAAATGAGTCATACTATTTATAATGGCCAAAGACTATCATTTTTTTTTGAGTTGTGTAGCCCTTTATTAGCGACTAAAATATAAGGTATCTGTTGTACAACACGGGTAGTAATTGACTATAACTGGAGATTTTTATATTCTAATACAGATCATTTATAAATGCAATTTCTTTATTAAAAAGCTTCCACCCTTTTTGTTTGTTTGTGTACAATTTGCAAAACTATTCTGAAAGCGGAGTATATGTGTACAAGTCTGCAAGGAGTGCAAATTCAGGATATGGTAAATGTTTCACAAGTTACTTTCCAAAAACTGACTGCCACAACTGTGCCAAAGACTATCATTTTGATCTCCTGTAGCCCCTGCCTACCTCTCCAGCCTCATCGCTTGCCATCCGCAGCCTTGCAGTTCAAGCAGCAGTCTCCCCAGACGGCTCTACCTCCCCATACCAGTCACGCTCTTTTTCACCTCCATGCCTTTAGTCATGTTATCCCCACTACTCTGGCTGTTTACTCTCTTCCCATGTCCTTCACTACACCTAGCCAGCTTCTACACATCCTTCAATGCTCCACTCAGGTCTTACCTGCTCCAGAAAGCCTTTGCAGAGCAGTCCGAATTTGCCCTTCCTTTGTGCTCCCATTACGCCTTGTTTTCCTATCCATTTCCATGCCCTCACTAGACTGTTTCATAACTGTCTTTTTATATATGTGTCTCCCTCACTAGACTGGGTGCTTCCAGTGCTTCTCCCATTGCATCCAAATAGTTTGCTTTACCTTCCTACTTTTCTATACTTTTTTTTCTAGGACCTTTTCGTCCCAGCCTTTGGCATAAGCTATAATGCCAAGAAGAGTAGAAAGGGACTGTATGGGATTTTGTCTTTTTGTGTGTAAATGTGTGAAAAGGAGATGTGAGGACATAAGGGGGATCGTGAACATCTTTGGAGAAAATGAGATCACATGATAAAAAGACTTTAGAGCTTTTTTTTTTTTTTGTCATCTAGTAATAGTAACCTGCTTTAGGGTAGGCTAGTCCCTAAAACGGATAATGGCTCAAACACAATAGAATTATCTCAGTCATGTAACTGTCCAAGACAGATATTCTTGGTCAACAAGATAGTTCTCCTCCACATAGTCACTGAAGGACACGGGCTGACAGAAGCCCCTAGGCCACCCTGAGCTACCACACCCCACTCAGCAAGAAGGGGGAGAGAACATGGAGGAGCACACATGGGGGACATATATAGTCCAGGCCTAGAGGTGCCACTCATCATTTCTCCTCACATTCCATTATTGAGAACTTGGTCATGTGGCCACGCCTCACTGCAAGGGAGCCTGGGAGATGTAGTCCAGCCTGTGCTCAAGGAAGAAAGAATGGTTTTGGTGGGAAGCTAGTGACCTTCACAGATACACTGACAGTAAAATTGGGCTAGTTTACCTCGGGTGTTAGGTAAATGATGGAAGAATTTTATTTCCTTTGTACTAGTAAGCTGTATGGTGCAGTGCTGTTTAACCTTTCCCATGGGAAGCTGGAGTAATCAGATAGAGGCAATCTTTATAATCATTGCTGACAGTTGAGCTCCCTATTGAGTTGCTTACCAGGAAGTAACAGCCGGAGGGTGACTTGCAATGCTGATGATCTCTTAACTATTAATCACTGACACTCTGTAGATTGCCTTTAAGTAAAATCCCAGCTGAGTTTAGACACTGTCGTATAATCTTGGCCCCCAAATAGCTTTGCCTCCTTTGCATGTCTAGACTAGAGAGCGTGTTAAATAAATGGCAAAGTAGCAACCTGATTCTTTGCTAGCCAACCAAGAGGTGCTCAGAACCAAAAGGGAAAAAAGAAAACGTCAAAAAGGGAACTCATTTCCATTCCAAACCACAGCCACAGGCATGAGCTTATTTGCTGCCAGTTCGTGTTTGCCCAGAGTACACATTTGTTGGTGACCTCATGTAAGCTAGGGGAATGAGTAAAAGTGAATCCATCTGAAATGAAACATCCCCATGATTCTCTGCTAAGAGGCATGTACATTCCCGGGAGAACTTTGTAAAACAGCTGCCCACGCTCTACTCCCCGGGGAGGCTCATTTAGTGGGCTGTGGTGTGACTTGGGAATTGGGATTTTTTTTCATGTTCCCTGGATGATTCTGACGCAGAGCCAGGTTCGGGGAAGCATCTCTCTAACACAATGGGAGGGGGAATAGGGGGCCACGCCAAAGCACAAACCGGAGTGATTGATTCTGTTTAATGTATGAAACAGATAATCAACCCTAAGGAAGATCCAGTCTCCTAGCTTGACATGCAGAGCTGTCTCTGAGGTTAGACCCACGCATGGGAGCCTGGAGATCAGGCCTCCTCTGGGGATTGGCCGTGCAGCTGGCTATAAACTAGGAGAGCTATTATGAATGTAGACTTCCACCTGGACACCCCAGATGCCTGACTTGTTCTCTTCTTTTCCCAGTTTGTGGCCCAGCCCAACTGCCAACAGTTGCTTGCCACTCTGTGGTACGATGGCTTCCCTGGATGGCGGCGGAAACACTGGGTAGTCAAGCTTCTGACATGCATGACCATTGGGTTCCTGTTTCCCATGCTGTCTATTGCTTATCTGATCTCACCCAGGAGCAACCTTGGGCTGTTCATCAAGAAACCCTTTATCAAGTTTATCTGCCACACAGCCTCATATCTGACCTTCCTCTTCATGCTTCTCCTGGCTTCTCAGCACATCATCAGGACGGACCTCCATGTGCAGGGGCCTCCCCCGACTGTAGTGGAATGGATGATATTGCCTTGGGTTCTCGGTGAGTCAAAGAGACCAGGAGCTATGGCCAGACTGCCTGCTGGTCCTGTCTAAAGAAACTACTGGAATAGGCAGTTGGACTGGCCCTGAATTCGGGTACCTTCCCTCTGTGCAGTGGGGTTGTCCTTTGTTGGGAGTGTCAGAAATGTGGTTCCTTCCTCCCCAGGCCCTGGCTGCTCAGCACCACAGGGTTCATCGTGAGACTGACAGTGTACCCAAGGCTTGTTTCAGCTAACCTAACATCATCAAGGACAAGGAAGTTGTCTGTCAGTTGATTTAGAGGGAAAGCCAAGTGTTAAGTCAGGACAGGTTCAGGTAAGCTAGGCTGGGCAAGTGCTGGTCAGTCTATTCAATGCCTTCTTTCCCATAACTGGGGTTGGGGGGCAGGGGTGGCACTCGGATCTGCTGCTTTCCTGTGACTACTCCACACAATCCCACTACTTATTCAGGGTCCACATCCTATTTGGATACTGATTTCACAACCAGAGGGAAACCTTGGGAAATTCACACAAGTCATGGTTAAAGCAGCCTTACCAGAAGCCTCCAGGCATAATTCCATTGCATTGGACCCTCCAATGCATTTCCATCCTCCAAGTCCTTGCTGCTCGAACTGTGGTCCCCAAACCAGCAACGTCAGCATCATCTGGGAACCTGTGAGACATGCAGAATCTCAAGTCTCACCCTGGGTCTGTGGAATCAGAATCTGCATGATCTCCGGTAGATTCCCGCGTATTTTAAAGTCTGAGACTCACTGCTTTAGACCACAGCCACACCTTTTACTGCTTTCCACATTCCAAGGCTGAAGAAACATCTATGCCATCAGGCAGAATTCCATGAAACCCACACGCAATGAGAGGAGAGAGGAGAAAAGAGGATTCTAAATTATTCTGGGCCCCATAGCCTAGCTCCAGTCCCAACATCCAGTACTTTGGACCATGGCCAGCTTTTGCTCACCTCAAAGCTCATTGAGAAGTTTTCCCTCTAGCACATAGTGGAAACTAAGGACTATGGGATAATATTGACCTAATTAATTCATTGATGAAATTACCCCTACTCTAAAATGGGAAGAGGGTAGAATCAGACGCCCTGAATTGCAACAACATTCCAGTAACTGTGGTAACGATGTAAAAGTGAGTAGTATCCAGAAAATTATAACATATAGACATCTTTAGGTAAAGCCTATCTTGGCGAGTTCAAGACAGGGAGGTGAGGTAGTAAAGAAAGAAGAAAGTTATTACTATCTCTAGGGGCTCCACTGACCCCCAATTCATTCATTGATTTCCTCTTTCTTCATTTGGGAGAATCCTGCTATGATGTCTAGTCTGACGCTGTGAAGAAATAAATCTTTTGCCTCCATTCTTCAGGTTTCATTTGGGGGGAGATTAAGGAAATGTGGGATGGTGGATTTACTGAATACATCCATGATTGGTGGAACCTGATGGATTTTGCAATGAACTCACTCTACCTGGCAACTA